>NW_027507903.1:635472173-635754673 GCF_037356315.1 Lithobates pipiens
ACTGGCTGCTAGGCCTAGTGAGAGAAGGTCTATCCGGGATTTGTAAAATCCAGTTGTGAAACGGTTGCTATTCTCTGCATTTTCCTATAAGAGAATTTCCATTTTTGCATTCTAAAGTACCTGAACTTACTCCTAACCCTCTACCCTACATTGAAAGACTCTGTTTCTGTTTCAAATAAATAACCCAAAAGAAGATTCAGTGTCAGTTTCCACATTTCTTTGGGCCATCTACCACGGGAATCCATAGATGGAGAAGCAGGCCAGAAGGTAGCGGTAAGCCCAATAAAACCAGCAGCTCCTTCAGGGGTTAGTGCTACATTTACATTGACAATAATATTGGAGTTGGTTGGGGGGAAAAAGAAAGGAAAGAGAGGAGGTTAGGAAAAGAGGAGGGTTGGGGGGGAGGGTGGGGGGAGGTATTAGTAGCGTACTGATAAACTTATATCACATATATATATAAACTTATGAATGCTATATTGTAAGGGTTTTATATCTATGTCTTTACGCAAGGAGTGTTTGGTATTCGGTTGAATAGGTAAACAACCATCGCTGCCATATTTTGATAAAACTCTCAGAGCCGGTGTCTTGTAAAATAGTGTCCTCCATCAGATGGTGTCCCCTGCGTACTGCGCATGCGCAGTACACAGGAACACAGATTCCGAAAATTGCCGAGGATGAACGGCGCCTGCGCCGTGAGTCCAGGTTCTATCCCCACTATCCAAGTGGACATAGAGTTAGAATAAAAAAGAGCCTAGCGGAGCGAGGCCAAGCCCGAAGCGTGGCGAGCGAAGCTCGCCCGCGAGGGGCCCTCTAAAATTCTTAACCCTATGTCCGCTTGGATAGTGGGGCCACCACCTCCACTCACGGCGCAGGCGCCGTTCAACTTCTGAGTTTTTCCGAAGCTTCGTCTGCTCCGTACTGCGCATGCGCAGTACGGAGCAGACAGCATTTGATAGGCGGACACTATTAGGCAGAACACCGGTTCACACAGGGGTGACTCAGATCCGACTTCAGGTCACGCCTAGTCGCCTTAAGTCGCGCTACATGTAAAAATCAATGTAAGTGAATGAGAGCCGTCTTAATGCACACTACTGAAGTCACTCCGACTTCAGAAAAGGTTCCTGTCCTACTTCAATCCGACTTGTAGGCGACTGGCACCCATTGATTTCAATGGAGGTTGCCTCCAAGTCGGATCTTCATCTATATGGAGGCGACTCTCACAGAATTATCAGCTCTCAAGAGGGAAGTCATCGCCAAATTAATTAAAATAATTTGGCGTGGGTTCCCCCACCGAGAGCATACCAGGCCCTTAGGTCTGGTATGGATTTTAAGGGGAACCCCCTATGCCGAAAAAATGCCCCCCCCAGATCCAGATCCATACCAGACCCTTATCCGAGCACGCTACCCTGCCGGCCAGGAAAGGGTGTGGGGACGAGCGAGCGCCCCCCCCCCCCCCCCCCGAGCTGTACCAGGCTGCGTGCCCTCAACATGGGGGGTGCCTTGGAAAAGGGGGGGCCGCACGGCCCCCCCACCCCAAAGCACCTTGTCCCCATGTTGATGAGGACAAAGGCCTCTTCCTGACAACCCTGGCCATTGGTTGTTGGGGTCTGCGGGTCGGGGGCCCCCGGATCCCGGCCCCCCACCCTATGTGAAAGAGTATGGGGTACAATGTACCCCTACCCATTCACCTGTAAAAAACCCAACACACAAGGGTTAAAATAGTTTATTGCACAGCTCCGGGGGTCTTCTTCCATCTTTGGGGGTCTTCTTGCCGGACTCCTCCGCTATCTTCTGCTAGCTCTTTTACTAGTGGAGAATTCTTCTTCACCGCCGCTGCCCTCTTCTTCTGACTTTGGGGGTCTTGTCCCCCTCTTCGGTTCTTCTTGCCGAGCCACCGCACCTTCTTCTAGCTCTTTTACAAGCGGTGGACCGGTCTTCTATCGCCGCTGCCGCTGTAACCGTCGCCGCCTTCTGTTCTTCTCTTCTTCTCTTCAGGAGATGATGCCTCGACGCTGTCTCCATTCACTATGACAGGACACGCGGCGTGCGGCAACTTATATAGGGACATCATCCGGCGATGTCCCTATATAAGTCGCCGCACGCCGCGTGTCCTGTCATAGTGAACGGAGACAGCAACGAGGCAACATCTCCTGAAGAGAAGAACAGAAGATGGCGACGGCGGCAGCGGTGACAGAAGATAAGCAAGAGGAACCGAAGAGGGGTACAGGACCCCCGAAGAGGGGGACAAGACCCTCGAAGTCGGAAGAAGAGGGTAGCAGCGGCAAAGAAGAATGCCGGGCTCCTCCGCTAGTAAAAGAGCTAGCAGAAGATAGCGGAGTAGTCCGGCAAGAAGACCCCGAAGACGGAAGAAGACCCCCGAGCTGTGCAATAAACTATTTTAACCCTTGTGTGTTGTGTTTTTTTTTACATTTTTTTCACAGGTGAATGGGTAGGGCTACATTGTACCCCATACTCATTCACATAGGGTGGGGGGGCCGGGATCCGGGGGCCCTCTTATTAAAGGGGGCTCCCGGATTCCGATAAGCCCCCTGCCCACAGACCCTGACAACCAACGCCCAGGGTTGTCGGAAAGAGGCCCTTGTCCATATCAACATGGGGACAAGGTGACATGGCCCCCCCTTCCCCAAGGCACCCCCAAGTTGAGGGCATGTGGCCTGGTATGGCTCGGGGGGGGGCTTGCTCGTCCCCACCCCCTTTCCTGGCCGGCCAGGTAGCGTGCTCTGATAAGGGTCTGGTATGGATCTGGGGGGACCCCCAAGCCATTTTTTCAGCGTAGGGGGTTCCCCTTAAAATCCATACCAGACCTAAGGGCCTGGTATGCTCTCGGAGGGGAACCCATGCCGTTTTTTTTTTATTTGGTGTGGAGTTCTCCCTTGAGAGCTCATTCTCTGATTGGCCAATGGCAAAAGTCGCCTGGCCTGAGGCGACTTAAAGTCGTGTTGTAAGTTGCCCCAGGTCGTGTCTAAGTTGTGTTCAAGTCGTGTCCAAGTTGCCTCCAAAAGTCGTGTTGAAAGTTGTGTTGCCCCTGTGTGAACCGACCCTCACTGTTTTCTTTTTTCATCGCCAGAATCTCTTCCATCTGATATAGGTACTGGACTCTGTCCAACCAATCCTTGACCAGAGGGAAGTGAGTGGTTTTCCAGTGTAGGGGAATGAGGATTTTTGCTGCGGTTAGTATGTATCTTGTAAGGGACTTTTTGTATTTACTCAAAGTACAAGAATTAATACAGGATTTCTATAGTGAAAACAGTTTGCACCGCACTTTACAACATGAAGGCAAACTCTACAGTTACAATACAGTTCAATAAAGGAGGAATCAGAGGGCCCTGCTCATTAGAGCTTATGATCTAAAAGTGAGAGTCAAGTGATACAAACGGTAATAACTGTGGGGATGAGCTGATGGAGATAGTGGAAATACAGTTGTTTGGACGTGGGATAGGCTTCTCTGAAGAGAAGGCTTTTCAGGGATCGCCTAAAAATGGATAGAGTAGGAGATAGACAAATTGGGGTAGGGAGTCCTAAAGGATTAGAGAGGCTTGGGAAAAGTAAATTCAATATTTGATGTGACCGGCCTTTGCATTCAAACCATCATTGGTTCTTCTAGTTAGACTTTTTGCAGTTTTTGAAGGAACTCGGCAGGTAGGTTGTCCCAAACATCTTGGAGAACTAAGCACAGATCTTCTGTGGAAGTAGACTACCTAATATCCTTCTGTCTCATAATGTAATCCCAGACAGGCTCCATGATGTTGAGATCAGAGCTCTGTGGGGGCCAAACCATCACTTACGGTCTCCCTGTTTTTTATGCTGAATATAGTTCTTAATGACATTGTATGGCTGTATGTTTGGGGTTGTTGTCCTGCTGCAGGATAAATTTGGGGCCAATCATGTGCCTCCCTGATGGTATGGCATGATGAATAAGTATTTGTCTGTATTTCTCAGCATTGAGGACACCATTGATCCTGACCAAACCTCCAACTCCACTTGCAGAAATGCAGCCCCAAACTTGCAGGGAACCTCCACCATGCTTCACTGTTGCCGGCAGACACCAATTATTGTACTGCTCTCCAGCCCCTTTGCCAACAAACTGCCTCCTTATACAGCCAAATATTTCACATTTTGACACATCAGTTCAGATCACCTGCTGTCATTTTTCTGCACCTGAGTTCCTATGTTTTCCTGCATAGTTGAGTCACTTAGCCATGTTTCCACGTGGGAGATATAGATTTTTGGCCACAATTCTTCCATGAAGACCACCTCTGGCCAGAGTTCTCCAGACAGTAGATGCACGTGGTTCCCACTGGTTTCCGCCAGTTCTGTGCTGGTGGCATTGCTGGACTTCTTCTGATATCAAAAGGAAGTAAGCATGAAGCAAAGTAGTCCACAGAAGAACTGTTTAGTTCTCCATTATGTTTGGAACAACCTATCTGCCGAGTTCTTTCAAAAGCTGTGTGCAAGTATACCTAGAAGAACTGATGCCGGTTTGAAGCCAAAGGGTGGTCACACCAATTTGATTTAGATTTTTTTTGTCCATTCCCTCACTCAAACAATTAATATATATATATATATATATATATATATATATATATATATATATATATATATATATATATATGAAAAAGAAACATTCTTACTTTACAGCATTTCTTCACACCAGCCTAAAACCTTTGTACAATTGATTCTATACTACATCCTTTCTCTACCTTTTCAACAGAGGAACCCTTGAAACAGTTCTCTGGTCTCGAGGAACCCCTGCTAAAAATTAGAACTCTACAACTCATTATACATTAGTGTGATTGGAAGTGAGAGGAATGGTCCTTATACTTGTGGTCATTGGGAAGAATTATCTCATTACAGATAGCTAAAAAGATCAATGGTGTGAGTGGGAACTTATCTGAGAGGCAGAAATTGCCGAATGCTGAAGGAACTCTTAGCAACCTTTGGAGGAACCCCAAGGGTTCCATTAACCCTGGTTGAGAATCACTGCTATACTATATAGAGATCTATACTATATAGAGATATGATTCTATACTAAATTAGATCAATACTTGTTTACTATAGTAAGAAGTATGTACCATGTTTGTATGTAATACTTAGGTGTAAATGTAAGGCATTAAAGCCATTGAATTAGTGAGAAAAATTCCACCCTGAAGCAACTCACTACCATTATATCATACTACAATGCTTTCAAGCCAGCTGATGTCATCCTAAGCTGAGTCAAGATTGATTAATTCTAACACTGTGAAGTCAGACAAGTGAAATTAAAATTCTGATTGGCTGTAGCTTTTAATGGAACATCTAGCTTGGACTATTGTAAGGAAGATCTAATATTCTCACCAACTTCTGGTGTCTTCTCATAGACTCCCTGAGTCATGTTGGCCACATACAAGTACATTTGGTCATAGAGGTGACTTGGCAGCCCAATATTTTTAGTAGCCCCTGTGTAATGTCATAGTCTATCTGTCTGGAATGGATTGCCTACATAGGTCTTCATTTTGCTTAACTGGTGGTTAATTTTGTTGACCAGGCCCTATGAGCCAACTTACGGAATTTAGAATAGAAACACAGAAAGTAGTCTATCAAGTCTGCCTGTTTTTTTGTTTTGTTTTCTCCGTTGCTTTTGTGACTATAGATCTATGTTTGTCCTAAGCATCTTTGATGCCATTTACTGTTGACTGTCTCACTACCTCTGCTGGAAGTTTATTCCAAGCATCAACTACCCTTTCAGTAAACAAATAGAATACTTTCCTCCAGTTTGAGGTCATGTCCCCGTGTTCTTGATTTTGGTTTAATATTGAAAAAACTGCCCTCCTGATCCTTATTTACCCCCTTGATGTATTTAAAGGTTTCAGTCAGGCCTCCCCTTTCCCTTCTGTCCTCCAGACTGTACATTTTTATGTTCCTAAAGTCTCTCTCTATGCGTTTTATCCCCCAAACCTTTCACCATTTTTATGTCTCCTGGGTACTCACCCTCCGTCATATTGACGCATTTCACTGCACAGAACAAGGCGATCCCATGTAGAAGGAAGAGAGGTAAAAGTAGATGGACTTCCATCCTTTAAGGTTGAGCACCGAGCAATGAAAGAAACCTCAACTGATGCAACTGGTGAAAAATATGCTTTTCAGTAGAAGGGGTTGGATGAATTCTAAAGATCATATCTGACAGATATTTTGTTATAATTACAAAACATGTCAGTTATCTAAAGAATTCAAAAAGGCATCTGCTTAAATATAAACAGCTAAATATCAATTGTGCTGAAATTAACTACAACTGGATATACAGCTTACCCTTAGCTAAAATCACAACAGCATAGATGTATTTCTAAAGCCATATATTTTTGTAGGGATGAGAGAAGCAGCATAGTTTCACTTGTGTGCGTTTCAGTCTACAAAACCAAACATGGTGTCGATTTACTAAAGGCAAGTAGACTGTTCACTTTACTAGTGCAGTTGTTCCAGAGCTTAGTTACATAGAGTAGTTGGGGAAGGTTGGATAAAGACAATAGTCCATCCAGTTCAACCTGTGTAGGTGTACTTTTGTTAGTGTCTATAATTATTTCCCATATCCCCTGTATGTTGTGTTCATTAACCACTTTCAGACCGGACCATTTTGCTGGCTTAAGACCAGACCGCTTTTTGCGATTCGGCTCAGCGTCATTTTAACTGAAAATTGCATGGCCATGCGACGTGGCTCCCAAACAAAATTGAAGTCCTTTTTGTCCCACGAATAGAGCTTTCTTTTGGTGGTATTTGATCACCCCTGCAGTTTTTATTCTTTGTGCTATAAACAAAAATAGAGTGATAATTAAAAAAAAACGCATTATTTTTTACTTTTGCTATAATAAATATCCCCCAAAATATATAAAAAAAAATGTTTTTCCTCAGTTTAGGCCAATACGTATTCTTCTACATATTTTTGGTAAAAAAAAAAACGCAATAAGCGATTATTGATTGGTTTGCGCAAAATTTATAGCGTTTACAAAATAGGGGATAGTTTTATGGTATTTTTATTAATATTTTTTTTTTACTAGTAATGGCGGCGATCAGTGATTTTTACTGTGACTGCGACATTATGGCAGACACATCGGACATTTTTGACACATTTTTGGGACCATTGTCATTTATACAGCAATCAGTACTATACAAATGCACTTATTCCTGTGTAAATGACACTGGCAGTGAAGAGGTTAACCGGGGGTGGCAGTGTAGGGGTTAAGTGTGTCCTAGGGGCGTGTTACTAACTGTGGGGGGCTGGGCTGTGTGTTAGTGAACACTGATCTCTGCTCCAATCACATGGAGCAGAGATCAGTGTCACTTGTTGCTAGGCAAAACGGGGAGATGCTGTTTACATTGGCATCTCCCCGTTCAGCCCCCCTGTGAGACGAGGGAGGGGTCCTGACCGACATGCGATGGCAGGGCGGCAAATACAAATGGACGTACCTGTACGCCAATTTGCCTGCCCGTGCCATTCTGCCGACGTACATCGTCGTGCGTCGGTCGGGAAGTGATTAAGATGCACATCCAAGAGTCTTAAAAATATCCATACTCCTCGCTGCCACCACCAATTGTGGAAGAGATTTCCACATCCTTACCGCTCTGACAGTGAAAAACCCCCTGCTCAGTCTAAGGTTAAACCTCTTCTCCTCCAATCTCATTGGGTGGTCCCGTGTCCTCTTAGATGCCCTGAGACTGAATTGTTTATTTCCTATGCTGGGATCCCCATTGAGGTATTTGTATATCGCTATCATGTCCCCTCTCAAGCGTCTCTTCTCCAGCGAGATTAAATTTAGTGCTTGTGACGGATCCGATCCCACACTCCGATTGAGTGCTTCCATCAGTATATCCTGCCCCCTCCAACCTGACTATCAGAGAGATATATTCTCATAGCTGCATTGAATACAAGTCTAGCCAAAAATAGCTTGTAGAATCTTGAATGCTTTGTTGGACAGAATCCAGCCTTTTATTTTTTTTGTTTTCAAACGTTTTATTGAAAAAGATTCAACAGAAATACAAGGTATGAGTATTGGGAAATTCCCATGCAGAACCATACAAAAAAAAGGGGGAAAAAGGCAGTATTACATAACCATCGTTAAATACAGCAGATTAACATAGTGATAAACTACTACCATAAACATAATTACATGTAATCAAAGGTGGGAGAGATATTCCAGCAATAATAATCTGCATGGATCTGGGACATGCTCATGGGTTTTAATTGTTGCATTCGCCTAAATCAGATGTATAATGAGCGTGAGATACCATATAAGAAAAAGAAAGTAGATACATAGAGTGAAAAAAGAAGAGAAAAGAATACACGCACAAAACAAGCAGAAAATATAAAGAGAAAAAGAAGAGGAGTGGGAAGGAGAGACTAGCGTGGTCAGTGTGATAGCCGAAATATAAACCATGGATTCCATTTGGCCTCATATAGAGGCATAGTGTCATGAAGAGTGTGGTAAATGTTCTCAGAATGCATTATAAGATCAACTCGGGACAAAACCTGGGCGAATGGAAGCGAGGGGGACTTCCAGTTGAAAGCAATTGACCATAGCATGGCCAGGCAGATCGAATGAATCAGCCTTCTCAGTGGTCTGGGAACATCTGGTGGGGATTGAAACAGCAGGGTATGATGTGATGTTAAAGTGATATGGAAGCCTGCCAACTTATCAATTATATCAAAGAGAAGTTGCCATATAGGTAGTATCCGGTCACAGTCCCAGAAGATGTGTTTATACGAGCCTGGAAGGGGGCAGCCCCTAAAGCAACTGTCTGGAGCCTGCGGGAAGATTTTATGTATCCGAAGGGGAGTATAATACCACCTAGTGATCACTTTTATAGCAGTTTCCCTAACCGACAGGGATTTCGTGCATTGGCACATATTGCGCCAGGCCTCCACCCAGTCAATTGAGTCATTCAGATCCCCAAGTTCCTGCTCCCAAGAGGACCTATATTTCAGGTAATTTCTATCTGTCACCTCCTCAAGGCCCCGGTAAAGCATAGAGATCAACCCTTTCTGTCTAGGAGCTGTATAACAGATCTCTTCAAAAGCAGTCGGGGGCGTTGAGTAGGGACCTGGGTAATGATGAAGAAAGAAATGTCGAAGTTGCAAAAAATGGAGAAACTCTGTGTGGGGGATCTGAAATCTAACTTGTAGGTCCTGGAACGTGGTGAAGTTTGAACCCACTATAAAGTCCTTAAGGGATATAAGACCCAATTCTATCCAAAGACGGAAAGCATTTAAGTGGTTGTGTGCTGTCAGGAACCTGGAGTCCCCCAAAAAGGAGGCACCACCCGGAGCCCGAGACACCAAACCATATACGTGCTTATATCTGTGCCAAAGGAGCATGCCATCCGAGACAATCATATTCCCATAAGACTTAGTGTGGTTGGCCAAGGGAGGGATCCACATCATACCCGGTAGAAACAGAGGCTTTACAGATTCTTGTTCAAATTGTACCCATGGGACTCTAGAATCCCTGATATTCCATTGAGCCTGTTGCGAGAATCTGCTGGCCACATAGTACAGCCATATCTGTGGGACCCCCAATCCCCCGTTTTTAGAAGAGTGGTACAATATAGCTTTGGAAAATCTAGGGGGTTTATCTTGCCAAACAAAGCGAAGGAGGGAGGCTTGTACATCATTAAGATAAGATTTTGACAATCTAATAGGGAGAGAACGAAAAATATATAAGAGCCTAGGAAGCACTACCATCTTTAGGGCAGTAATCCTACCCAGGAAGGATATATGAAGTTTGGACCACATCTTCAGGGTCATTTTAAGTTTCTTGACAATTGGCGGGTAGTTGGACTTGAATAATTTATTATAATGATCTGGGAGTGCTATACCCAAGTAGGATAGATGAGAGTCCGGCCAGTGGAAGGGAAAGGACTGTTTGAGATGCAATAGATCTATCGGGGGGATACCTATAGGAAGGGCAGATGATTTAGCCATATTAATGGTTAACCCCGATATCTCTGCAAATTTTGAAAGGGAGGCAAATAGATTAGGAAGGGAGAGCAGTGGGTTCGTTAGGAACATGAGGACATCATCCGCATACATACAAAACTTATAGGACAAGGGGCCTTTGGTGTAACCAGAGATATCAGGGTTATTCAAAATAGCTATTGCTAGGGGTTCTAGGGCAAGGGCAAAAATTAATGGGGAAAGGGGACAACCCTGTCTTGTGCCCCTACCTACATTGAAGAAATCCGAGCAACAGCCAGGGATTTTAATTCTGGTCATGGGATTCTTATAGAGGGTGTGGAAGGAATGCAAAAATTCCCCACCAAAACCCATTTTTTGCAAAACGGAGGTAAGGTAGGGCCAGGCAACACTATCAAAAGCCTTTTGGATGTCCAGACTAAGTAAAAGTAAGCTACGGGAGTTAGAGTTGGCATCTTGGATGATATCCGTGGCCAAACGGATGTTGTCTGTTATCAGTCTATGGGGAATAAATCCGGATTGGAATGGGGAGATAAGACAGGGAATAAATTTAGCCAATCTGTCTGCCAGGATCCTACTGAAAATTTTGAGGTCATTATTCATAACTGATATGGGCCTGTAATTTTGTGGGAGGGAATGATTTTTGTCGGGTTTAGGTATCAAAGACATGTTAGCTAGCAACATCTCTTCTGGGAAACTGCCGCCACGCATCACCCAATTAAACAGGCAGGCAAGTCTAGGTGCTAAATGAAACGCAAATTTCTTATAATAAACTGACGCAAACCCATCTGGGCCAGGGGCTGAGCCTAATTTAAGGGATTTAATGACGTTCAAAACTTCAGTTGTGGAAACAGGTGAATTAAGTTGTTCAGACTGTGACTGAGATAGGGTGGGAAGGGGTACCGTGTCTAACCAGGAATCCACTGCCCGGGCTTCAATGTCTGCATTGGGGGCTAACAGGGAAGAATAGAAATTTCTAAAGATGTCTAGGACCTCTTTCGGGTGGGATGTAAGTTGTCCCTCTCTGTTGTTCAACTTATAGATATGAGGAGGGCGGGAAAGGCGGTTAAGTTTTTTCGTGCGAAGGGTGAGGATGCTGAATTGTCTAAGAGGATGTGTTTAGCTCTTGCCCATCTAAATTACTTCTCTACCTTGTTGGACAACAAGGAGTCCAAATCAAGCCGTCTGCTGTCTATTTCCCGTCTAGTAGATTCTAAGTGCAAGGAGGCCGTATTCCTGTAAAGTTGGTCTAATTCTCGCGTGAGAGTCAGGATTTGCTTTATGAGCCACCCATAACACTGAGGGTAATATATCAGGTTGAGCATTAATGTTAAAATAGTCTTCAATGGCCTCTTCAATAGTAGGTATGAAAGAGGGATCAGACAGCAGGGCTTCATTAAGCCTCCAGGAGTGCGAGGTAGGGGCCAATTTGATAAATGTGGTGGAAAAGGAGGTGGGGTGATGGTCAGACCAAACGCAGGGATGAATGACCGCTTCGGTTGAGTTGGCCAGTATAATGGGTGAGGTAAAGATGTAGTCCAACCTCGCCGAGCTATTATGGGGGCGGGAGTAAAATGTGAATTCTTTGATACCCACGTTATGGGCTCGCCAAGTATCAGAGAGTTGAAACTCTGTTAGATTGCCGTTTAGGGATTTGGGGAAGGCCTTAGATAAAGTTGTGTGAGAAGAGCGATCTAGGGTGGGATTTGCAACCAGGTTGAAGTCCCCGCCTATGATTAAATGGGAGGATTGGAATGAGGAGAGCTTTTCAAAAAATTGCTTAAAGAAGGTAGCTGGTGCATCATTAGGTGCATATACACTAGCAATAGTTAATTCTCTATTACACACTACCCCTTGGATGATAACATATCTACTCTCTGCGTCTTTATATACACGTTTAATTTCCATAGGAAAGGAAGAATGTAAGAAGATGGCAGCACCCCTGGACTTGGAGGAATAAAGGGAGTAAATCGCTTGGGGATAATTTCTATGAAAAAATTTAGGGTGGGATTTACGTGCAAAATGGGTTTCTTGGAGGAGGAGAATTTTGGCATCTAATGTCTTATAAAAGTCGAAGGCCTTCCTCCTCTTATTAGGGGCGTTAAACCCTTGAACATTATGAGATATGCATGTGATTACCATTGATAGGATCTAGGGTGAGGTTAGCTAAGGAAACCCCAGTACTGGGGTAGAATAATGGATACGAGGGGGTGGGGTGAAAAACCCAAATAAGGTTACCAGGGGCTCTGCCATCCACCCCGTCCAATAATATCTGAAAACCAACTCCTTCCAGAGAACCAAAATAGAGATATAACCATACATATGCAGTCAGAGTTATCTGAGAAGTATCTACCATCGCTAGTTGGGTGTAATAAAAAAAAAAGAGAGAAAAATAAAAATAAAAACCAAAAACAAGAACAGGTCGAAAAAAGTCAAAGTACTTGAACATATCCAGAGAACTGAACGTACCCAGGCTTAGCCTGTTCAAGAAGGGGTAGGGTCAGGTAACTAGGAAAAGGAAAAAAAAAGGAAAAAAGGTGAACTGTCCAATTACCTGATAACCCCAAAACGAGAAAAATAGAGTACACCGAGACAACAGGGTCTCGAACCCAGCTCAGTACTGACGTAAAATCACAAAGAGTTACGCAAAAAAGGAAATAATAGGAAATTTGCTGGGTGGGGGAAGCAGGCAGCAGCTCAAACCCGTGACAGACCAACAGAGAGGCCCTTCCGGAACAATGCGTAGAGTAGGGAGCATACCGTCACGGTGGCAAGAAAGTTCAAGTGGTAGGCGGGTAGCCAGGGTTAGAAAAATAGGGGAGGAAACCAAAAGGAAGCAGTTCCGGCTAACGTGGGCTGTCAGCGTTGTGGTCCCCAATTCCATAACAAATTCTTCTTCTGTCTCTCCGCGAGGGTGGAGTTTGCCAAATAGGAGCTGGTCTGGGGGTAGAGGGTGGTCTGTGAAGATCCGCAGCATTCAAGAGACCCAGCTTGACAAGGAGCTCTTGGCCCTCCAGGAGCGTAGTGACAGAATAGGTGCTACCATTGTGAGGTACCACTAGCTTAAAGGGGAACCCCCATCTGTATTGAATCCGGGCCGATTGCAGGGCAGAAGTAACATCCTTGAGGTTCCTCCTTCTCTCCAAAGTGGCTGGGGAAATATCCGGGAAGATTTGAATTTGAGCATCATCTAAAAGAATGCGCTGTTTGTTTCTTGCTGCACGCAATATGTCCTCTTTAACCAGAAAGTCTTTCATGCACAAGACAATATCCCGTGGGGGTTTGTCTGCAGGAGGCTTCGGACGGAGGGCTCGGTGTATCCGATCGCATGTAAAGGAGGACGATTCGTGGTCCGGCAGTAGAGATTTAAAGAGGCGGATAACCGTGGGTATTAGGTCTGTCTCCGATTCCGGGATGCCTCTGAGACGCAAGTTATTGCGTCTATTCCTGTTATCGAGCTCCTCGATTTGCGACTGCATAGTTAGAACCATTGAAGCGAGGGTTTCATGTTCCCTGCTGAGATCATTATGTGCCAGCGCAAGTTCGTCGTGTTTGCTTTCAAGTCTGTCCGTCCTGGAACCCAGGGCCGCAATCTCCTGAGCCAAGGCTTGCGAGGTCTTGTGCAGCTCTGATTGAAACTCGGACGCCAGCCTGTCATACATAGCTTCCAGGCTGGCGTCAAGATCCGCCTTCGAGAGAAAATTATTGTCTCCTACCTGGGGCCGGAGCAAAGGAGAGCCTGTGGAGACTTGAGGTGAGGCGAGCGGGGAGGAAGCGATACCGCACCGCTCCGCGCCATCTTGGGCCATCACGTTGCTGTCCCTCGTGCGCAGGAGATAGTGAGTTAAGGTATGCTGGCTCCCGCTACGAGATTTATTCTTCTTCGCCGGCATGCACCGTGTTTAGGGGACCTGGAGGGTGTAGGTCGTGAGGTGCCAAACTGAATATAATCCCTCCAGGGCGCTGATAAAGTTCCGGGCGAGACGGAGCTATCCCTTCAGGCCGCCATCATGTTCAGCGCCGCGCATTCGCTGAATCCAGCCTTTTATACACTTTTAACACAAGGGGTTAGATAACGAGGTAGGGCTGCTCATGGATACTCCCCCCTCCCCTATAGCAACAACTTAAAATACAATTACATAATTAACATGTTAATTAACACAGCACTTAAGGCAGCCTAGGTGACCAGACAGTCCATCTCCGGAGGTCAATGTAATCAGCTCTTTCAAGGATTGTGTATTCAGAATTAACAACCTAAGAATAGTCTTTACATATATCCTGGGAGATACTGTGGATAAATATTACTTACATTTTAAGTAATCCAAGATATATTTTCTCACTCACCCGTTACCAGGATGGCACAGGGTGACTAAGACATAAGAGTTGTATGGGGAGCTGAAACATGGGTTTCCCAACTTTTCCGAGGGATTCTGGGTTCCACGTGCCCTCCCGTCACAGTGCTTGTAGTCGTTCCTCTCTCCAGTTCCAGCACATCCCTTCTGAGGACTGGTGACCAGAACTGGACGGAATACTCCAGATGTGGCCTAGCCAGAGTTTTATATAGTGGCAGGATTATCGTTTTATCTCCCCTTTTTTAAACATGCTAAAATTATGGCAGCTTTGGTAGCTGCAGCTTGACATTGCATGCTATTGCTCAGTCTGTTTTCTACTAGGACCCCCAGATCTTTCTCCATCCTTGATTCCCCCAGCAGTTCTCCCCCTAGTGAGTAGTTTGCTTTTATGTTTTTTGCCCCAAGTGCATTACTTTACATTTCTCCACATTACAGTGGTGTGAAAAAGTGTTTGCCCCCTTCCTCATTTCCTGTTCCTTTGCATGTTTGTCACACTTAAGTGTTTCGGAACATCAAACCAATTTAAACAATAGTCAAGGACAACACAAGTAAACAAAAAATGCAATTTGTAAATGAAGGTGTTTATTATTAAAGGTGAAAAAAAAATCCAAACCATCATGGCCTTGTGTGAAAAAGTGATTGCCCCCTAAACCTAATAACTGGTTGGGCCACCCTTAGCAGCAACAACTGCAACCAAGCGTTTGCGATAACGTGCAATGAGGCTTTTACAGCGTCCTGGAGGAATTTTGGCCCACTCATCTTTGCAGAATTGTCCTAATTCAGTTACATTAGAGGGTTTTCGAGCATGAACGGCCTTTTTAAGGTCATACCACAACATCTCAATAGGATTCAGGTCAGGACTTTGGCTAGGCCACTCCAAAGTCTTCATTTTGTTTTTCTTCAGCCATTCTGTGGTGGACTTGCTGGTGTGTTTAGGATCATTGTCCTGCTGCAGAACCCAAGTTCGTTTCAGCTTGAGTACACGAACAGATGGTCGGACATTCTCCTTCAGGATCTCTTGGTAGACAGCAGAATTCATAGTTCCTTTTATCACGGCAAGTCTTCCAGGTCCTGAAGCAGCAAAACAGCCCCAAACCAACACACTACCACCACCATATTTTACTGTTGGTATAATGTTCTTTTTATGAAATGCAGTGTTCCTTCTACGCCAGATATACTTGGACACACACCTTCCAAAGAGTTCCACTTTTGTCTCATCGGTCCACAGAATGTTGTCCCAAAAGTCTTGGGGATCATCAAGATGTGTTGTGGAGAAATTGAGACGAACTTTGATGTTCTTTTTGCTCAGCAGTGGTTTTCTCCTTGGAACTCTGCCATGCAGGCCATTTTTGCCCAGTCTTTTCCTGATGGTGGAGGCATGAACGCTGACCTTAACTGAGGCAAGTGAGGCCTGCAGTTCCTTGGACGTTGTTGTGGGGTCTTTTGTGACCTCTTGGATGAGTCGTCGCTACGCTCTTAGGGTAATTTTGGGTGGCCGGCCACTCCTGGGAAGGTTCACCACTGTTCCATGTCTTCGCCATTTGTGGATAATGGCTCTCACTGTGGTTCGCTGGATTCCCAAAGCTTTGGAAATGGCTTTATAACCCTTTCCAGACTGATAGATCTCAATTACTTTCTTTCTCAATTGTTCCTGAATTTCTTTGGGTCTCGGCATGATGTGTAGCTTTTAAGGATCTTCTGGTGGACCTTACTGTGTCAAGCAGCTCCTATTTAAGTGATGCCTTGATTGTGAACAGGTGTGGCAATAATCAGGCCTGGGTGTGGCTAGAGAAATTGAACTCAGGTGTGGACAACCACAGTTATAGTATGTTTTAACAAGGGGGGCAATCACTTTTTCACACAGGGCCATGATGGTTTGGATTTTTTTTTCACCTTTAATAATAAACACCTTCATTTACAAATTGCATTTTGTGTTTACTTGTGTTGTCCTTGACTATTGTTTAAATTGGTTTGATGTTCCGAAACACTTAAGTGTGACAAACATGCAAAGGAACAGGAAATGAGGAAGGGGGCAAACACTTTTTCACACCACTGTAAATCTAATTTACCATGTAATTGCCCACTCCATTAATGTGTTCAGGTTTTCTGTAAAATTTTCCATATCCTGATGTGAAGTTATTGTCCTTCTTATTTTTGTGTTGTCTGCAAAAACTGAGATTGAGCTACAGTTGCAAAAAAAAATATGTGAACCCTTTGGGAATGATATGGATTTCTGCACAAATTGGTCATAAAATGTGATCTGATCTTTATCTAAGTCACAACAATAGACAATCACAGTCTGCTTAAACTAATAACACACAAAGAATTAAATGTTACCATGTTTTTATTGAACACATTATGTAAACACCAACAGTGCAGGTGGAAAAAGTATGTGAACCCCTAAACTAATCCGATTCCCAAGAGCTAATTGGAGTGAGGTGTCAGCCAACTGGAGTCCAATCAATGAGATGAGATTGGAGGTGTTGGTTACAGCTGCCTTGCCCTATAAAACACACACCAGTTCTGGGTTTGCTTTTCACAAGAAGCATTGCCTGATGTGAATGAGGCCTTGCATAAAAGAGCTTTCAGAAGACCTACAATTAAGAATTGTTGACTTGCATAAAGCTGTAAAGGGTTATAAAAGTATCTCCAAAAGCCTTTCTGTTCATCAGTCCACAGTAAGGCACATTGTCTATAAATGGAGAGAGTTCAGCACTGCTGCTACTCTCCCTAGGAGTGGGCATCCTGTAAAGATGACTGCAAGAGCACAGCGCCGACTGCTCAATGAGGTGAAGAAGAATCCTAGAGTGTCAGCTAAAGACTTACAAAACTCTGGCATATGCTAACATCCCTGTTAGTGAATCTACGCTACGTAAAACAGTAAACAAGAATGGATTTCATAGGAGGATACCACAGAGGAAGCCACTGCTGTCCAAAAAAAAAAACATTGCTGCACATTTACAGTTTGCACAAGAGCATTTGGATGTTCCACAGCAGTACTGGCAAAACATTCTGTGGACAGATGAAACCAAAGTTGAGTTGTTTGGAAGAAACAGACAACACTATGTGTGGAGAAAAAGAGGCACAGCACACCAACATAAAAACCCCATCCCAACTGTGAAGTATGGTGGTGGGGGCATCATAGTTTGGGGCTGCTTTGCTGTATCAGGGCCTGGACGGATTGCTATCATCGAAGGAAAAATGAATTCCCAAGTTTATCAAGACATTTTGCAGAACTTAAGGCCATCTGTCCACTACCAGAAGATGGGTGTTGCAACAGGACAACGACCCAAAGCATAGTAGTAAATCAACAACAGAATGGCTTAAACAGAAGAAAATATGCCTTCTGGAGTGGCCCAGTCAGAGTCCTGACCTCAACCCGATTGAGATGCTGTGACATGACCTCAAGAAAGCGATTCACACCAGACATCCCAAGAATATTGCTAAACTGAAACGGTTCTATAAAAAGGGATGGTCAACAATTACTCCTGACCAGTGTGCATGTCTGATCTGCAACTACAGAAAATGTTCAGTTGAAGTTATTGTTGCCAAAGGAGGTTCAACCAGTTATTAAATCCAAGGGTTCACATACTTTTTCCACCTGCACTGTGAATGTTTACATGGTAACATTTAAATCATTGTGTGTTATTAGTTTAAGCAGACTGTGATTGTCTATTGTGACTTAAATAAAGATCAGATCACAAATTGTGCAGAAATCCATTATCATTGCAAAAGCGTTCACATACTTTTTATACTGTATATTGGTAAGACTCTATGCCTTACACCAATAAAGGGTACTTGGTCCCAACAGTGCAGCTCCTCATATAATCTGTGGTGATAAAGTTATATCTGTAATCTTTGCTTCCTCTATCATTCTGATGGGGGGGAGGGGGGAACTGAGCGTGTTGTGCCCCGAGAATCAAAAATGTTTAGGGGAATCTAGAGGAAGGGTGTCATTGACTGGCATAAGAATAGAGCAAGTCTGAACAGTTCTAAGTGGGCAAAAGGGGCAGTCTTAGATTCTTGGTGTGCCCCACGCTTCAGCAGCCAATGTGGAGTACACCCCCTGTCTGCAATGGATACAGGTGCTGTTCCAGAACCGGTTAGTGAAGGTATGATGCAAGGGATGCCACACACATTCTCCCTTGGCATAGCAAGCATTAGAATTCTATTATAAATGGTCAATTGTTCTGGGGGGCAAGCATGTCACACTGACTAGGTAAGAGCATGTGAGGTGTCTAAAAATGAATGTGAAGTAGAGTGGAGTGGGGAAGTGGAGTCATGGTGAAGCGGGTTGCTAGGGTTAAAAGAGTAAGGACTCCACAATGGGCTAGCGTCCTACCTGTTTTCAGAGAAGGTGTGTGCCATGGAGAATGCACGTGTGTTCCCAAAGTTTAGGTTTTATTTGCAAGGGGGTCACAAAAAGTGTATGCAGGAGCACATTAACGCATAACCTTGCAGAGGCATACAATTTCTCTCATTGTACATAGCATGTCCCCTCTGACCACAAGAGAACGCAAGATTCCCATCTCATTACTTAGAGTGGATTACTTAGGTTTAGTCCATGTTTATATGTATATAATGGTGACCAATACCACAGCCACGTGGTCAGTAATGGTTGAGACAAAAAGGACGTATTGATATCCTTGTGTTGGGGAATTGGCATATTAGGGTAAGGGAGCAGGTGTTCAAAAATTGGGCGCACCTGCATCTGTGGTTGGAAGAGGTTATAGACGGTGCTATGCCAGCAACCAGATAACTCCCCCTCATGTTCTGAAAAAATGAATGAGGGATCCGGTAGTGATGTGTACCAAAATGTCACAGAGGTATTTGAGGCTCTCACAAGAGTCCACTGCAAAAGGGGGAGGGGGGGTTGATGTCTGATGGGGCATACTAAGCAGGGCAGCCATGGATTGCATACACCGCAATGGCTATTGCAGTGTATACAGAGTTCAGTGTAGCTTACCTTCCAAGTGGGATTGTCTACCAGAAGTGCAGTTCGTAGCAGACTTGTAGACAACCGGGTATCAGGTTCACAAACAGCCACTGCAAAGTCCAGATGGTGAGCAGGCCAGAGGATATGAGGATATGCAGTCGGCCCAGTCTAGCACGTCTATTAGATGGAATAAGAAAGGGGACGTAGGGAGAAAAAATGGGGCATGGAGGGAAAGAGGGGAAACAAATGTGGAGACTGGTGTAAGGAGCCTTACGCGGACATGGCTGCTTCAAGGCAGAGTGAGAGCGTTACTTTTTTTTTTTTTTTTTTCAAAAGTATTTTATTGGATTTTTCAGAGTACAAAGCAATACAAGCATAAGCAATTGAACACAAGACAGTATAATAACTATTGTCAGAAATCAATTTGAACAGGATAAACAGCTAGTAATATATCAATGCATCAAAATTAGGAAAAATAAGCAATGAAAGTAGAGAATGTGTACTTTACACGCCAAATAATACGTTTCGAGAAACATAGTAGCCAAAGTTATGGGGAAAGGGGGTGGAAAGGTTAGGGAAGGGAAAATTGGGTGTCGTGGGAAAGTTAGTTTAATATATACCTGTCTCCGGTCACCCCTAGAGGGCTCTGACTGCGACCAGAGAAGGGATAGTGGGAGAAAGAGTAGGGTAAGTAGAAGGAGACATTACAGGATGTATTATGAGCATGTCAACTGCAACGTTGGGAGAGCACCTCGAAGGATAATTAACCTGATGACCTATTAAGGTGGTGTTGTCGGAATGTTCAGTGAGCTGGGCATCGCTACGTTCCCAGGATTAACGGGTGATATGGAATTGCGGAAATGCGTCCAACATGCCCATGTTGAACTATAAGCAGTCGGCTTGTCAAGTGCCTGGTGTATAAGATCCTCCATTTCGGCTATAGAATCCACTCTTTTTATCCATTCAGCTATAGACGGGGGTGTTGTGCTTCTCCAGTGTACAGGAACACAAAGATTAGCTGCATTAATGAGGTGAATAGTAAGGGATTTAGTGTAAGCTCGTTTGGGTGTATGGGTGTGATGTAATAAAAACTGTGCAGGCGAGAAGTCTGGGGTGTATGTTGTAATTTGAGAAATCAATTTGTGTATTTCAGTCCAAAATGTGTGAATGAGTGGACAATCCCACCATATGTGGAGAAGTGTCCCGATGGGTCCGTTGCATCTCCAACAGTTAGGGGGAGTGGAGGGGTGGAATTTATGAGTTTTGTCAGGGGTTCTGTACCAGCGTGAAAATATTTTAAATCTGTTTTCTTGAGTAGTGGCATTAATCGAGGCTTTGTGAATATTGTAAAAAATGTTTTCCCAATCGGCAGTGGTGAGGTTTAAGTTAAGATCAGATTCCCAACGTTTCACTAGAGCGTCTTGTTTAATAACATGCGAGGAGAAAAGAAGTGAGTATACCAGTGAGATGACGTGTCTTTGGGGTTCTTGACTGACGCATAAAGTTTCGAAGGGTGTGAGGTTTCTATGCCAACACCCGTTTCTGTTGGGATCACGGAGGAAGTGTCGAATTTGTAGATATTTGAAGAAGGGAATGTGGTATTCCGAGAATCTTGAGGACATAAGGGAATGTGTAAGGAGTTCCCCATTTTGGAAGAAATTGTGTGCAGTTGGTTTGAGTGTAGAGGGGTCTGTATGTGGTAGACGTCGGGATATACCCGCTGGGAATTCTGGATTATGGTCCAAAGGCGTCAAGGGACCCGGGGTAGGTGTCAATTGTAGGAATTTGCAAGCTTCCCTGAATCTCTGTATAGTGGCCTGAATGAACGGGTTGGGTGTGAGAGCGTTACTTGATAGGCCTCCACGCAGTCTCGTCTAGCAGATGCGGATGGTGGAGAACCAGGGTTATGTTGGTACAGGTCTCGGGGCGATGATCAGTTAGTCCACCCTATGTCTCCTGGATCTTTGTTGTTGGGCTTTCGGCGATGGATTGAGAGCGACAGGTAGCCATGGTTCCATTGGGTAGTAGGAGTGCCATTCCGGAAGGTCGATACGGGGGAGATTAAGTTAATCACAAAAGGCATGTAGGTCTTCCGGCATCCGAAGTAAGGCTGAGCGCCCCCTGGCAGTCTCAGACAGCCCGAATGGGAATTCCCAACGGTATTGTATGTCCCGGGACCGTAGAGCTTCCACCAGGGGGTGCAAAGCCCTCCCATTCTGTAAGGTTATCTCGAATAGGTCCTGAAACAGTTTAACTTCAGCGCCATTGTGTAAAATCCGACCCTTTTCATGCTTTTCTAAGAATTTCCTCCTTGAGGGGGAAATTCACAATGCGGCAAATTACATCTCTGGGAGGTTCATTGTCACAAGGTTGTGGTTGAGGTTTATTGTCACAAGGTTGAGGGCACAGGGCCCGATGCACTCTTTCCACCTCTATTGTAGAGTCAATCAGTGCATTAAAAATATTACATACAGTTTGTTGAAGTCCAGGGTCATTATTCTCAGGCACACCACACACCCTGATGTTATGTCTGCATCCACAGTTGTCTAGATCTTCGACATCTCTGAAGATCTAGAAGGTGTGTGAGCTGTGCGTCGTAAGTCCCCTGGACTTGTCGGATGGCCACAGCATGGGTCTGTGTGGTTTGCTCCACCTTGCTGATGCAATGAGCGACTGCCTGGATGTCTGATCGGAGGTCAGCAACAACAGCCGTAACGGTGCTTTTCATATCGAAGGCAATTTTCTCCAGGTCCAGCAGGCTGGGCGGTTGGGTCCGCATGAGGGTGGGTGTCTCCGCTCCTGACATCTGCGAGGCGGATGCTGCGTCAGGCGAGCTTGGTGTTTGGGCCTGTGAGGCCGTGTGCGCCGACAGGCACTGGGTCCGGAACAGCTCCAGGATGTTTCGGCCTAGCTGTGTCCCGGTATCAGCAGATGCACGGGAGGTAGAGAAGCTCCTGGTTGATTTGTTCATGGGGATTTAGTGGTTCAGGCTTCCCAAAAGGTGAATCACGTTCCCCAGGTTACAGGAGCACTAGACTCAAGCTGCCATCTTGGTCTCCATCCAGGCCATGCCCCCTATTTTTGTCCATTTTATATATTTGGTATTTGTATTTTTTCATGCTTTTGAATGTTGCTGTGAATTTTTTTTATTTTGTTTTGCACCAAGCACAGTTTTCATATATTCACATTTGATAGGGTCCACTAGACATACTTAACTCTGACTCTCCAAAAATTGTTTTTTCAAGGTTATAATCTTCTGTACGCAATTATGGCACTATATTCCCACCCTTCAGCTCAAGTGTACTGCTCAGCTATGTTATCCTCTTCCTTTAATACTTTAATATCACCAATGGCACAAGGCAAGGTGGCCCCCTCATATTCAATCTCCTTATGGAACCTTTGGCAGAAAAGGTTAGATCCTTATGAACTATTTCAGGTTTCAAGCTTGGCCAGAGAGAACACAAAATTAGTCTGTTTGCCGACGACGTCCTATTTACTGTATGTTGGCTAGCCTTGACCCTACCCTGGCTGCGGTACAAACAACATTATCTGACTTTAGCTTGGTATCATATTATAATGTGAACATTTCTATGTTGTGCATTTTAGTTCTTGTTTTGCATTCTGGCACCACAGCTATTCTCAAAAAAACTCTACCCCTATGTTTGGGCAGAGGAAACATAACATATTTGGGATTGAAACATCACCTCTCTGTTCCAGGCAAATGAAGTCCCCTTCCTCCAACATTTACAAACATTTGTACGTGACTCCACACATTCTCCACAAAATTGACCCCTCTACAACCCCTTTTTGTTGGCTGTGGATTCAAAGGGGACATATACCGCCTTTTTAGGACTTGTTGTAAACTGTCAACCTATTGATCAGATATTTTCCAACTAGTCCATTATGTTATGAATAACCAAATCACACACTCACGAGAACTTACTTTACTTACTACTATACGCATTGAGAATGTCCTCCCCCCACCACTTTTAAATGCCTCCTCATAAATATTCTACTTGCGAGATTAGCCATCACTCGACATTGACATTCGAGTTTCCCCCCTACTAGGCCTGAGGTTAATGTTCTAACTCACACATATGGCATACTGTATGTGAAGATATAATATTGCTGTACTACCCTGATATATATATATATGTAATAGAGAAGTGTATAGAGGGGCCCACGCCATCAAGCACTTAAAGCGGTAGTAAACCCGCACATTTTTTTTTTTTTTTAAACCTGCAAAGCAAAAGGCATAATGAGCTAGTATGTACCACATACTAGCTCATTATGAAATACTTACCTTAGAACGAGGCCCCGACATCTGGCCTGATCCACGCCGAGGGAGCTGACATGCTCCCTTGCGTCTCTTCCGGGTATCGCGGCTCCGGCGCTGTGAGTGGCCGGAGCCGAGATATCATCACTCCCGCGCATGCGCGCGGGAGATTTCATTCCGGCCGGCCGGCCACTGCCGGATTTTCAGGCCGAGAATCCCCTTGTGCGCATGCGCCGCTGCGGTCAGCGGCGCATACCGAGGGGAATATCTCCTAAACCGTACAGGTCTAGGAGATATTTTTTTTACCTACAGGTAAGCTTTATTATAGGCTTTCCTGTAGGTAAAAGTTAAAAAATTGAGTATACAACCACTTTAAGGACACAGTTAGATTTAACACTCATTCAAACCAAAATAATCAGATAATAGCTAATTAAACTCAAAATAAAAAGGAGTCTTTGGCAGCTGTTAAATAAATCTTCAACAAAGATCCCCAAAAACATAAACAAAACATGTATATATACTGTATATATATATATATATATATATATATATATATATATATATATATAGTATATGTATTCATTTTTAACCCACTGGTGCTGATATTATGAAGAAAGAGGTCTTCTTCCTCTTTTTAAGTGGGAGAACTTGCACAATTGGTGGCTGACTAAATACCTTTTTGCACCACTGTATATGTGTGTATTTATGTATATATATATATATATATATATATATATATACATAAATACACACATATACAGTGGTGCAAAAAGGTATTTAGTCAGCCACCAATTGTGCAAGTTCTCCCACTTAAAAAGAGGAAGAAGACCTCTTTCTTCATAATATCAGCACCAGTGGGTTAAAAATGAATACATATACTATATACAAGTGTGTATATATATTTATATAAAAAAGTAATTAGTCAGCCACCGATTGTGCAAGTTCTCCCACTTAAAAAGATGAGAGAGGCCTGTAATTGTCACCATAGGTATACCTCAACTATGAGAGACAAAATGTGGAAACAAATCTAGACAATCACATTGTCTGATTTTTTAAAGAATTTATTTGAAAATTATGGTGGAAAATAAGTATTTGGTCACCTACAAACAAGCAAGATTACTGGCTCTCACATGGTCTCCATTCATTACATGCATTAATGGAAACTGTTTGAACTTGTTGTCAGTATAAAAGACACCTGTCCACAACCTCAAACAGTCACACTCCAAACTCCACTATGGTGAAGACCAAAGAGCTGTCGAAGGACACCAGAAACAAAATTGTAGACCTGCACCAGGCTGGGAAGACTGAATCTGCAATAGGTAAGCAGCTTGTGAAGAAATCAACTGTGGGAGCAATAATTAGAAAATGGAAGACATACAAGACCACTGATAATCTCCCTCAATCTGGGGCTCCACGCAAGATCTCACCCCATGGGGTCAAAATGATCACAAGAAAGGTCAGCAAAAATCCCAGAACCATACGGGGGACCTAGTGAATGACCTGCAGAGAGCTGGGGCCAACATAACAAAGGCTACCATCAGTAACACACTATGCCACCAGGGACTCAGATCCTGCAGTGGCAGACGTGTCCCCCTGCTTAAGCCAGTACATGCCTGGGCCCGTCTGAGGTTTGCTAGAGAGCATTTGGATGATCCAGAAGAGGATTGGGAGAATGTCATATGGTCAGGTGAAACCAAAGTATAACTGTTTAGAAACACAACTCGTCGTGTTTGGAGGAGAGAGAATGCTGAGTTGCAACCAAAGAACACCATACCTACTGTGAAGCATGGGGGTGGAAACATCATACTTTGGGGCTGTTTCTCTGCAAAGGAAACAGGACGACTGATCCGTGTACATTAAAGAATGAATGGTGCCATGTTTCGTGAAATTTTGAGTGCAAATAATAAAGTATTGAGATGAACTTTTGATATTGACAAAATACTTATTTTCCACCATAATTTGCAAATAAATTCTTTAAAAAATCAGACAATGTGATTGTCTGGATTTGTTTCCACATATTGTCTCTCATTCTTGTGGTATACCTATGATGACAATTACAGGCCTTTCCCATCAGTTTAAGTGGGAGAACTTGCACGATCGATGGTTGACTAATTACTTATATATATAAAGATATATATAAACTTGTATGTAGTATATGTATTCATTTTTATCCAACTGGTGCTGATGTTATGAAAAAAGAAGCCTTCTTCCTCTTACAACACCAGCTTCTATCCCAGATTCTCCACTAGTGATGGACGAACTTCAGATGGGATTTTTCGCGAACGTGAACCGCAAACGCGACCAAAAGTTTGCGAAACCGCAAAGTTCGCCGCGGGCCCCATTGACTTTAATGGCAGGCAAACCTTAAAAACCTACAGGTCATATTTTCAGCCACAAAATACTTACTAGCTGTGCCCACATAGTCCCACCACATGGACACTGACATAACAAAAGTATTAAGTGAATCTGGGATCGACAACGTCAAGTATTCTTTTTTTATCTGTGAAATTTTGACAATTCAGGAGCGCATGAAGGCCATGGAGGAGAGGCAAGGTCAGGGCAGGCTATGAAGGGGGTGCAGGAGATGATCAGTGCCACAGTCAGGGCAGCACAGTCCTGTGCCAGTGTCCCAGTGTGCCAACCTGTGCTTGAGCCCCTCCCTCTGCCCAGCCCTTACCCCCATCTATGCAGGGCTCCACTGCGGTGGTCCGGAGGTGCCAGTCCAGTGCTGATCCTCAGCCATGGTGCTGGCACTACCTGCTGATTGGCTTCTCCGCTGCTATCTCCCTCACTGTCTGAAACCAGCACTGAGATAGAACACTGACACCAGCACCACGATAGAGACTGAGCAATGACACCAGCACCGTGATAGAGAGCACTGACACCAGCACCGAGATAGAGAGCACTGACACCAGCACCGAGATAGCACTGACACCAGCACTGTGATAGAGAGCACTGACACCAGCACTGTGATAGAGAGCACTGACACCAGCACCGTGATACAGAGCACTGACACCAGCACAGTTATAGAGAGCACTGACACCAGCACCGAGATAGAGAGCACTGACACCAGCACCGAGATAGAGGGCACTGACACCAGCACTGTGATAGAGAGCACTGACACCAGCACCGAGATAGAGAGCACTGACACCAGCACAGTGATAGAGAGCACTGACACCAGCACCGAGATCTTGTGGGCACACATGTGATATCACTAGACACGTCATCATCAACGTCACCTTCCCCATCACTATAATTAGAGATCTCAGAGTAGGCAGCAACACCGGGGACCAACCTCCTTGGGCTAACCTGGGTACTGTCGTCAGACTGCTGAGTGGCGGTTGTCATTACCTCCTCTTCCGGATCCAATGCCAAGAATGGCTGTGCATCGGAAATGTCTTAATATGGATCGGAAAATAATTATTGTGACTCAAGCGGAGGGTATATGGTGGTGGTGGTGTTGGTGGTAGTGTCTTTGGGGCTGCACACAGCAGAGAGTGAAGAAGAGGGTGCAGATCGAGAGGATGAGGAGGGTGCAAAACAGTAAGGCTGAGTGAGCCACTCAACCAAGTCTGGTGCATCTTTTGATGTAATCGCACGCACCTTCTGCAATTTGCCACTTTGGCTCAAGCCTGTTGCTCCTGCCCTACCCCTACCACCCCTGCAGAAGGGCCTGCCTCTTCCTCTGCCTGTCATTTTTTAAATGACCCTGTGACAAAAGTCTCTAGTGCAGTATGTATGTGGATGAAGGTATATAACACCACGCTTCAATCTGTCATTTTTGGGGGCCACTGGTCTATCATTCCAGTTATAAAACTTTTTTTTTTATTGCGTTTTTCACTCTTGTAGTATCGCTGCTGAACCGCTCAACAGTCACAATGCCGCACAGTGGAAATGCACTATACTATGCTTTGTATATGTGCAAGTATTTTATACGTGTATTACACACCTATATACTGCACACCAAATAGTACACCTATACCAGTCCTTAAAAGGACCTTTGTGGACCTAGTAGCTAGTGATTTGCAGACTGTCCCTCAGTCCCTACACTGACAAAAGTCAGCTGCAGAATCGGTCAGCAGTCAAGTATAATAGGCTTTCTGTATTTGAAAGAAAGTATATTATATGTGTACAACCCTATATACTGTACACCTATACCAGTCCTTAAAAGGACCTTTGTGGACCTAGTAGCTAGTGATTTGCAGACTGTCCCTCAGTCCCTACACTGACAAAAGTCAGCTGCAGAATCAGGCAGCAGTCAAGTATAATAGGCTTTCTGTATTTGAAAGAAAGTATATTATATGTGTACAACCCTATATACTGTACACCTATACCAGTCCTTAAAAGGACCTTTGTGGACCTAGTAGCTAGTGATTTGCAGACTGTCCCTCAGTCCCTACACTGATAAAAGACAGCTGCAGAATCAGGCAGCAGTCAGCAGCAGTGCACCAGAACCCTATATACTGTACACCTATAGCAGTCCTTAAAAGGACCTTTGTGGACCTAATAGTAATAGCTAGTGATTAAACTGACTGTCCCTGCTCCACACAGCGTCCTGTCCCTACACTGACAAAAGACAGCTGCAGAATCAGTCAGCAGTGCACTCAGCAATCAGCAGCACAGCAGTCAGCAGCAGTGCACCAGAACCCTATATACTGTACACCTATACCAGTCCTTAAAGGACTTTTGTGGACCTAATAGCTAGTGATTTGTGTCACTACAGTCTGTCCCTGCTCCACACAGCAACCTCTCCCTACACCGACATAAGACAGAATGTAAAATGGCCGCCAGATCAGGTCTATTTATAAGGTAGGGGGAATGTCCAATTGTCCATGCACTGAAATGTCTCAATGGCTGTCCTTTACCCCATGATGGATGTGTCATCATGGGTCAAAGTTCTTTCACAATGTAAATGCATATTTCCGCCGGGCGAACAGCGCCAGGAGTCCGCCGGTTTGGCAAACCGTGAACATGCAAAATTCGACACGAACCAACCGCCGGACGAACCGCAAGGCCATCTCTATTCTCCACTTCTGAGCTGGTGAATTTGTAAGGGAGATATTTCAGTGTAAAGGCTGTGAGATCTGGCCGTTTGTGACAGAATGGTCCTGTACTGTGATGAGAAGCAGAGAACATGTTCTCTGCTCCTTATCTCAGCTATATAAACCAGTACACCCCAGAGATAACCAGAGATCCTGAGGATCACGGCTTATCTCTGTTTTATAAACAGATACCTGTGTACGAATCCCTCTGACTGTGAAATGGACACTTATCAGACCTCGGCAAATGCAGAGCCTGAATGAATGATCTCTTCAATCCTCCTCCTGGGAAGCTGTTTAACACTGATGGATGGTTCTAGGATCCTGCTGATTGCACCGTCTATGATGTTCACCAACTGATCATCCTCCGACAAAAATCCTGGAGATAAAACTGCAATCTCACAAATTGCAGCCCCATAGCGTGATTCTGTAAAACAATTTATTGGTAAAACACTGTTAAAATCACATATGCTGGATGCATAGGTTCAGAACTTGATGGTTACAGAGGCTGTCAGCACAGACACAAATAATATTTTATCATATCTTTTCATGTGACAACACTGAAGAAATGACACTTTGCTACAATGTAAAGTAGTGAGCGTACAGCTTGTATAACAGTGTAAATTTACCATCCCCTCAAAATAACTCAACACACAGCCATTAATGTCTAAACTGCTGGCAGCAAAAGTGAGTACACCCCTAAGTAAAAATGTATGGCCACCATTATTTTTCAGCACTGCCTTAACCCACTTGGGCATGTTGCCACTAGAGTCCTCTTCCACTCCTCCATGATGACATCATGGAGCTGGTGGATGTTGGAGACCTTGCGCTCCTCCACCTTCCGTTTGAGGATGCCCCACAGATGTTCAATAGGGTTTAGGTCTGGAGACATGCTTGGCCAGTCCATTAATTTTAACCTCAGCTTCTTTAGCAAGGCAGTGGTTATCTTGGAGATGTGTTTGGGGTCGTTATGTTGGAATACTGCCCTGCGGCCCAGTCTCTGAAGCGGAGAGGATCATGCTCTGCTCATGTTGGCATTCATGGTTCCCTCAATGAACTGTAGCTCCCCAGTGCTTGCAGCACTCATGCAGCCCCAGACCATGACACTCCCACCACCATGCTTGACTGTAGGCAAGACACACTTGTCTTTGTACTGTGGTTGCCACCACACACGCTTGGCCCCCATCTGAACCAAATAAGTTTATCTTGGTCTCATCAGACCACAGGACATGGTTCCAGTAATCCATGTCCTTTGTCTGCTTGTCTTCAGTAAACGGTTTGCAGGCTTTCTTATGCATCATCTTTAGAAGAGGCTTCCTTCTGGGACAACACCCATGGAGACCAATTTGGTGCAGTGTGCGGTGTATGGTCTGAGCACTGATAGGCTGACCCCCCCACCCCTTAAACCTCTGCAGCAATGTTGGCAGCACTCATACATCTATTTCCCAAAGACAATCTCTGGATATGACGCTGAGCACCTGCACTCAACTTCTTTGGTCGACCATGATGAGGCCTGTTCTGAGTGGAACCTGTCCTGTTAAACTTCTGTATGGTCTTGGCCACCATGCTGCAGCTCAGTTTCAGGGTCTTGACAATCTTCTTATAGCCTAGACCATCTTCATGTAGAGCCATAATTCTTTTTTCAGATCCTCAGAGAGTTCTTTGTCATGAGGTGCCATGTTGAGAGAGTGAGAGCGATAACACCAAATTTAAAACACCTGCTCCCCATTCACACCTGAGAACTTGTAACATTAATGAGTCACATGACACCAGGGAGGGTGGGTGTGTGTTGAGTCATTTTGAGAGGACAGAAAATTGACACTGTTATACAAGCTGTACACTCACTACTTTACATTGTAGCAAAGTGTCATTTCGTCAGTGTTGTCACATGAAAAGATAGAATACAATATTTACAAAAATGTGAGAGGTGTACTTACTTTTGTGAGATACTGTGTATATACATGTTGGAAGGCTAGCCGTAGGAGGAGTCTGAGGGCTTTATATCCCTCCTCCATCAGAGCCTGCGTCGACTAATTTGTGGGTTCAGGAGGGGGTGGGGCTGACATACGTCACTTCCGGGTCTTTGCCGAGCTACTATCTGCTGCAGTGATGGCGGTGTATCTCTCTGTGGTCATGCCAGGGAGACCACCTGCCCACCCACCTTGCTCCCCCTGGGTACCCACCAGCCGCCCACCAGCTCCTCTCTCCCGGGGCAGATCCGGCTGCTGGAGGGGGCGTCCATATGCTTGTCCAGCTCCATGAGGGAGCTGCCTGCCGGTGCCCGCCGGGGGAGGGGGGTTTGGCCACCCTCCGATTTCTCTCCCCATACACATTCAGTTCCAAGGGTGCAATATCTGCCTGGTGCTGGAGGGGGGTCGGCCACCCCCCTCCGATTCCTCATTCCTCTCCCCACACACATCCAGTCCCCACACACATCCAGGTCCATGAGTCTGTCCATGTCTGCTTGATGTCTGCAGGGGGGGGGGGGGGGTTCGGCCGCCGCAGGAAGTTGGTAAAGATGAGGGTTGAGGCTGTCATGCTGCCGGTGAAAGCAGGTAAAGTGCAGTAGCCAGATGGTAAGGCACTGCAGTAAAGCCTCTGTATACAGCGATGTGACTGTGAGCTCAGACTGTGTGGGCAGCCCGGGAACTCTCCTCTCTTCCCACGCACTGCTTCTGGGCAGCAGCCAATCACAGCTCACAGCAGCAGCGAGAGGGGAGCAAACTACCTCCGACACATCAACAAACCTGGAGGACCCCGGCTCTACCCAGGCACAAATAATGCAGCATTGATGACGTACCATGGAGCAGCCAGGCGTATAGACATAGGGGCCCTTTCACTAAGCTGCAAGGAATATTTCACGTTATACATTTTTCTCCATAATTTATTCAAACACATTCATAAACAGATATAAACAGCTCCAGAATATTTATTTTCTAAACGCTGCAAGTTTTTATTTTTATCTTAATTTTAGGGCCAATTATGATCTAAGCAGCCATTCGTAGCATTTCCTGTTTGCATTAGTAGCATTTTTCCTGTCCCAGTACTTCATTCGTAGCTTTTCCGGGTATTAGCATGCAATTCATAGCATTTTTCTTGTCGCAGCATTTCATTCGTAGCATTTCCTGTTGCATCTTTTCATTTGTAGCTTTTTCCTGTCACAGCATTTCAGTCTGCTTTTTTCTGTTGCAGCATTTCATTCGTAGCTTTTCCGGTCATTAGCGTTTTCCTGTCATTAGCATTTTTATTCATAGCATTTTCCTGTCGCAGCATTTCAGTCTTTGCATTTTCCTGTCTCAGCATTTTGTTAGTAGCATTTTCCTGTCACATCATTTCATTCGTAGCTTTTCCTGTCATTAGCATTTCATTCATAGCTGTTTCCTGTCGCAGTATTTTGGTCATAGCATTTTCCTGTCGCAGCATTTATTCGTAGCATTTTCCTGTCGCAGCATTTATTTGTAGCATTTTTTCTTGTCGCAGCATTTTATCCGTAGCTTTTCCTGTCGTCAGTGTTTTCCTGGCATTAGCATTTCCCTCATAGCTTTTTTCGGTCGCAGCATTTCATTTGTAGCATTTTCTTGTTGTAGCATTTCATCCGTAGCTTTGCCTGTCGTCAGCGTTTTCCTGTCATTAGCACTTCAGTTGTAGTATTTCTTGTCGCAGCATTTCATCCGTAGCTTTTCCTGTCTCCGTAGCTTTCCTGTCGTCAGCGATTGCCTGGCATTAGCATTTCATTCGTAGCAATTTCCGGTCACAGCATTTTATTCGTAGCGTTTTCCGGTCGCAGCATTTCATTTGTAGCATTTTCCTGTCGCAGCATTTCATACGTAGCTTTTCCTGACAGCGTTTTTCCTGTCATTAGCATTTCATTCGTAGCATTTTACGGTCGCAGCATTTCAGTCTTGTTTTTTCTTGTCGCAGCTTTCGTTCGTAGCGTTTTCCCTGTCGTATGCATTTTTTTTTCTGTTGTAGCACTTCTGTCATCATTTGTGTTTTGTTCGTAGCTTTTCTGTCATAGTTTTTCCTGTCATAAGCAATTTCCATTTTGTGTCTTTTTCCTTTGTAACATTTCCCTGTCGTAGCATTTCTGTTAGCTAGGCCTCACATCTAGGATCTGTCACGTCTACGGATTCATGCGGGCTGAGGTTTCGTTCCAATTGATTGTTGTCCCGCAATCCTCTCACCTGGTTACATACATCATACTAGGGATGAGCTTGGTGTTTGAGTCGAACGCGTGTTCGACTTGATCACCGGCTGTTTGCCCTTTCGGTAAAGCCAGAACTCTGTGGGCCGTTCGCGTCAAATTCGTGTGGCGCTCACGGCCCACAATGTACTGCACCATTGCAGTGCATTGCTGGCTCATGATTGGCCAAGCATGCACTGTGACCCATGCTTGGCCAATCACAGCGCCGGCAGCGAGGAGAGCCATGATTGGCCACAGGCAGGATGCCTGTGGCCAATCATAGCTCAGGCTGTGTAGTACACGCCCCACACTATATAAGGTCACCAGCGCTGCGGCCCTGTGTAGTGTGTTGGCATCTGCAGGAGTTAGTGGGAGTTGTCTGTGTACCTTCAGCGCAGTATACACCTGTATCTACCTATTTAGCGTTATTTCTCTTCTGTAATTGAGCTATCAGCCATATGCAGGAGTTTCTGGGTGTTGACTGTGTGTCCTGAGTGCAGTATACACCTTTATCCACCTATATAGCTATATTACTCTTCTGTTATCGAGCTATCAGCCATCTGCAGGAGTTTCTGGGTGTTGTCTGGGTGCCCTGAGTGCAGTATACACCTTTATCCACCTATCTAGCTATATTGCTCTGATGTAATTGAGCTATCGGCCATCTGCAGGAGTTTCTGGGTGTTTTCTGTGTGCCCTGGGTGCAGTATACACCTTTATCCACCTATATAGCTATATTGCTCTTCTATAATTGAGCTATCAGCCATCTGCAGGAGTTTCTGGGTGTTGTCTGTGTGCCCTGAGAGCAGCATATACCTTTATCTACCTATTTTGCTCTTCTCTAATTGAGCCATCTGCCATCTGCAGGAGTTAGTTGGTGTTGTGTGCCTCCAGCACAGCACAGTATACATCGGTATCTACCCTTTAATTCCTGTTGTTCTATAATAAAGGGTATCTGCAGGAGTTAGTGGGTGTTGTGTGCCTCCGCCACAATATACACTACCCAATTGCTGGTTTTCCTATCTCCCTTCAGGCCATTGCCATGTCTGGAAGGCCAACAAGGAGAGGCAGACAGGCACAAGCCGATAAAAGAGGGCAAGCAGGCTCTGTGTCTAGAGACAACAGTGCTGGTCATGGACGCGGTGCATCATCATCAGCACGTGGTCATGGGACACGTTTGTCCTTATTTTCGGCAGCTGGACGTCTTGAGCCGCATCATGACTTGGTAGAGTGGATGACCAAGCCCTCTTCATCCTCCTCATCCTCTCTCACCCAGGCTCAGGGTACTAGCAAAGCAGCTGCCAACGCATCCTCTTCCCTCGTCTCAATGTCATCATCAGTGATTCCTTCCCTAGACCCACCATGTCCTCCTGAGAAGTCCCCTGAACTCTTTGAGCACAGTGTTGGGTACGTGCTTCAGGAGGATGCCCAGTGTTTTGTAGGCTTTGATGATGATACTCAGCTAGAGGAAGGCAGTAGCATGAGCGCAGGGAGAGGGGATGCTCAAGAAGGACAGCAATCTAGCAGTCATGTTCCACAAGCTGCAGCATACTGCCAGGTTTGCTCCAGTGAAGAAGAAGTAGGGGATGGTGAGGGCACTGACTCCATGTGGGTGCCTGGTAGGAGAGAGGAGAAGGCACATCTCCAACGAGGCAGGATGCCCTCTGGGGACCAGGTTAGGGGCAGCACACCGACTGAATCATACCACAGAGCTCCGCCTGTGCAGGGCGCTGCCTCTGCGTGTTTTTCTAAAAGTTCTTTGGTGTGGACCTTTTTCATCACCATGTGGTGTGGACACGTCATCATCAACGTCACCTTCCCCACCACTATAATTAGAGATCTCAGAGTAGGCAGCAACACCGGGGACCAACCTCCTTGGGCTGACCTGGGTACTGTCGTCAGACTGCTGAGTGGCGGTTGTCATTACCTCCTCTTCCGGATCCAATGCCAAGAATGGCTGTGCATCGGAAATGTCTTAATATGGATCGGAAAATAATTATTGTGACTCAAGCGGAGGGTATATGGTGGTGGTGGTGTTGGTGGTAGTGTCTTTGGGGCTGCACACAGCAGAGAGTGAAGAAGAGGGTGCAGATCGAGAGGATGAGGAGGGTGCAAAACAGTAAGGCTGAGTGAGCCACTCAACCAAGTCTGGTGCATCTTTTGATGTAATCGCACGCACCTTCTGCAATTTGCCACTTTGGCTCAAGCCTGTTGCTCCTGCCCTACCCCTACCACCCCTGCAGAAGGGCCTGCCTCTTCCTCTGCCTGTCATTTTTTAAATGACCCTGTGACAAAAGTCTCTAGAGAAGTGCAGTATGTATGTGGAAGAAGGTATATAACACCACGCTTCAATCTGTCGTTTTTGGGGGCCACTGGTCTATCATTCCAGTTATAAAACTTTTTTTTTAATTGCGTTTTTCACTCTTGTAGTATCGCTGCTAAACCGCTCAGCAGTCACAATGCTGCACAGTGGAAATGCACTATACTATGCTTTGTATATGTGCAAGTATTTTATACGTGTATTACACACCTATATACTGCACACCAAATAGTACACCTATACCAGTCCTTAAAAGGACCTTTGTGGACCTAGTAGCTAGTGATTTGCAGACTGTCCCTCAGTCCCTACACTGACAAAAGTCAGCTTCAGAATCGGTCAGCAGTCAAGTATAATAGGCTTTCTGTATTTGAAAGAAAGTATATTATATGTGTACAACCCTATATACTGTACACCTATAGCAGTCCTTAAAAGGACCTTTGTGGACCTAATAGTAATAGCTAGTGATTAAACTGACTGTCCCTGCTCCACACAGCGTCCTGTCCCTACACTGACAAAAGACAGCTGCAGAATCAGTCAGCAGTGCACTCAGCAATCAGCAGCACAGCTGTCAGCAGCAGTGCACCAGAACCCTATATACTGTACACCTATACCAGTCCTTAAAGGACTTTTGTGGACCTAATAGCTAGTGATTTGTGTCACTACAGTCTGTCCCTGCTCCACACAGCAACCTCTCCCTACACCGACATAAGACAGAATGTAAAATGGCCGCCAGATCAGGTCTATTTATAAGGTAGGGGGAATGTCCATTTGTCCATGCACTGAAATGTCTCAATGGCTGTCCTTTACCCCATGATGGATGTGTCATCATGGGTCAAAGTTCTTTCACAATGTAAATGCATATTTCCGCCGGGCGAACAGCGCCAGGAGTCCGCCGGTTTGGCAAACCGTGAACATGCAAAATTCGCCACGAACCAACCGCCGGACGAACCGCAAGGCCATCTCTATTCTCCACTTCTGAGCTGGTGAATTTGTAAGGGACATATTTCAGTGTAAAGGCTGTGAGATCTGGCCGTTTGTGACAGAATGGTCCTGTACTGTGATGAGAAGCAGAGAACATGTTCTCTGCTCCTTATCTCAGCTATATAAACCAGTACACCCCAAAGAGAACCAGAGATCCTGAGGATCACGGCTTATCTCTGTTTTATAAACAGACACCTGTGTACGAATCCCTCTGACTGTGAAATGGACACTTATCAGACCTCGGCAAATGCAGAGCCTGAATGAATGATCTCTTCAATCCTCCTCCTGGGAAGCTGTTTAACACTGATGGATGGTTCTAGGATCCTGCTGATTGCACCGTCTATGATGTTCACCAACTGATCATCCTCCGACAAAAATCCTGGAGATAAAACTGCAATCTCACAAATTGCAGCCCCATAGCGTGATTCTGTAAAACAATTTATTGGTAAAACACTGTTAAAATCACATATGCTGGATGCATAGGTTCAGAACTTGATGGTTACAGAGGCTGTCAGCACAGACACAAATAATATTTTATCATATCTTTTCATGTGACAACACTGAAGAAATGACACTTTGCTACAATGTAAAGTAGTGAGCGTACAGCTTGTATAACAGTGTAAATTTACCATCCCCTCAAAATAACTCAACACACAGCCATTAATGTCTAAACTGCTGGCAGCAAAAGTGAGTACACCCCTAAGTAAAAATGTATGGCCACCATTATTTTTCAGCACTGCCTTAACCCACTTGGGCATGTTGCCACTAGAGTCCTCTTCCACTCCTCCATGATGACATCATGGAGCTGGTGGATGTTGGAGACCTTGCGCTCCTCCACCTTCCGTTTGAGGATGCCCCACAGATGTTCAATAGGGTTTAGGTCTGGAGACATGCTTGGCCAGTCCATTAATTTTAACCTCAGCTTCTTTAGCAAGGCAGTGGTTATCTTGGAGATGTGTTTGGGGTCGTTATGTTGGAATACTGCCCTGCGGCCCAGTCTCTGAAGCGGAGAGGATCATGCTCTGCTCATGTTGGCATTCATGGTTCCCTCAATGAACTGTAGCTCCCCAGTGCTTGCAGCACTCATGCAGCCCCAGACCATGACACTCCCACCACCATGCTTGACTGTAGGCAAGACACACTTGTCTTTGTACTGTGGTTGCCACCACACACGCTTGGCCCCCATCTGAACCAAATAAGTTTATCTTGGTCTCATCAGACCACAGGACATGGTTCCAGTAATCCATGTCCTTTGTCTGCTTGTCTTCAGTAAACGGTTTGCAGGCTTTCTTATGCATCATCTTTAGAAGAGGCTTCCTTCTGGGACAACACCCATGGAGACCAATTTGGTGCAGTGTGCGGTGTATGGTCTGAGCACTGATAGGCTGACCCCCCCACCCCTTAAACCTCTGCAGCAATGTTGGCAGCACTCATACATCTATTTCCCAAAGACAATCTCTGGATATGACGCTGAGCACCTGCACTCAACTTCTTTGGTCGACCATGATGAGGCCTGTTCTGAGTGGAACCTGTCCTGTTAAACTTCTGTATGGTCTTGGCCACCATGCTGCAGCTCAGTTTCAGGGTCTTGACAATCTTCTTATAGCCTAGACCATCTTCATGTAGAGCCATAATTCTTTTTTCAGATCCTCAGAGAGTTCTTTGTCATGAGGTGCCATGTTGAGAGAGTGAGAGCGATAACACCAAATTTAAAACACCTGCTCCCCATTCACACCTGAGAACTTGTAACATTAATGAGTCACATGACACCAGGGAGGGTGGGTGTGTGTTGAGTCATTTTGAGAGGACAGAAAATTGACACTGTTATACAAGCTGTACACTCACTACTTTACATTGTAGCAAAGTGTCATTTCGTCAGTGTTGTCACATGAAAAGATAGAATACAATATTTACAAAAATGTGAGAGGTGTACTTACTTTTGTGAGATACTGTGTATATACATGTTGGAAGGCTAGCCGTAGGAGGAGTCTGAGGGCTTTATATCCCTCCTCCATCAGAGCCTGCGTCGACTAATTTGTGGGTTCAGGAGGGGGTGGGGCTGACATACGTCACTTCCGGGTCTTTGCCGAGCTACTATCTGCTGCAGTGATGGCGGTGTATCTCTCTGTGGTCATGCCAGGGAGACCACCTGCCCACCCACCTTGCTCCCCCTGGGTACCCACCAGCCGCCCACCAGCTCCTCTCTCCCGGGGCAGATCCGGCTGCTGGAGGGGGCGTCCATATGCTTGTCCAGCTCCATGAGGGAGCTGCCTGCCGGTGCCCGCCGGGGGAGGGGGGTTTGGCCACCCTCCGATTTCTCTCCCCATACACATTCAGTTCCAAGGGTGCAATATCTGCCTGGTGCTGGAGGGGGGTCGGCCACCCCCCTCCGATTCCTCATTCCTCTCCCCACACACATCCAGTCCCCACACACATCCAGGTCCATGAGTCTGTCCATGTCTGCTTGATGTCTGCAGGGGGGGGGGGGGGGTTCGGCCGCCGCAGGAAGTTGGTAAAGATGAGGGTTGAGGCTGTCATGCTGCCGGTGAAAGCAGGTAAAGTGCAGTAGCCAGATGGTAAGGCACTGCAGTAAAGCCTCTGTATACAGCGATGTGACTGTGAGCTCAGACTGTGTGGGCAGCCCGGGAACTCTCCTCTCTTCCCACGCACTGCTTCTGGGCAGCAGCCAATCACAGCTCACAGCAGCAGCGAGAGGGGAGCAAACTACCTCCGACACATCAACAAACCTGGAGGACCCCGGCTCTACCCAGGCACAAATAATGCAGCATTGATGACGTACCATGGAGCAGCCAGGCGTATAGACATAGGGGCCCTTTCACTAAGCTGCAAGGAATATTTCACGTTATACATTTTTCTCCATAATTTATTCAAACACATTCATAAACAGATATAAACAGCTCCAGAATATTTATTTTCTAAACGCTGCAAGTTTTTATTTTTATCTTAATTTTAGGGCCAATTATGATCTAAGCAGCCATTCGTAGCATTTCCTGTTTGCATTAGTAGCATTTTTCCTGTCCCAGTACTTCATTCGTAGCTTTTCCGGGTATTAGCATGCAATTCATAGCATTTTTCTTGTCGCAGCATTTCATTCGTAGCATTTCCTGTTGCATCTTTTCATTTGTAGCTTTTTCCTGTCACAGCATTTCAGTCTGCTTTTTTCTGTTGCAGCATTTCATTCGTAGCTTTTCCGGTCATTAGCGTTTTCCTGTCATTAGCATTTTTATTCATAGCATTTTCCTGTCGCAGCATTTCAGTCTTTGCATTTTCCTGTCTCAGCATTTTGTTAGTAGCATTTTCCTGTCACATCATTTCATTCGTAGCTTTTCCTGTCATTAGCATTTCATTCATAGCTGTTTCCTGTCGCAGTATTTTGGTCATAGCATTTTCCTGTCGCAGCATTTATTCGTAGCATTTTCCTGTCGCAGCATTTATTTGTAGCATTTTTTCTTGTCGCAGCATTTTATCCGTAGCTTTTCCTGTCGTCAGTGTTTTCCTGGCATTAGCATTTCCCTCATAGCTTTTTTCGGTCGCAGCATTTCATTTGTAGCATTTTCTTGTTGTAGCATTTCATCCGTAGCTTTGCCTGTCGTCAGCGTTTTCCTGTCATTAGCACTTCAGTTGTAGTATTTCTTGTCGCAGCATTTCATCCGTAGCTTTTCCTGTCTCCGTAGCTTTCCTGTCGTCAGCGATTGCCTGGCATTAGCATTTCATTCGTAGCAATTTCCGGTCACAGCATTTTATTCGTAGCGTTTTCCGGTCGCAGCATTTCATTTGTAGCATTTTCCTGTCGCAGCATTTCATACGTAGCTTTTCCTGACAGCGTTTTTCCTGTCATTAGCATTTCATTCGTAGCATTTTACGGTCGCAGCATTTCAGTCTTGTTTTTTCTTGTCGCAGCTTTCGTTCGTAGCGTTTTCCCTGTCGTATGCATTTTTTTTTCTGTTGTAGCACTTCTGTCATCATTTGTGTTTTGTTCGTAGCTTTTCTGTCATAGTTTTTCCTGTCATAAGCAATTTCCATTTTGTGTCTTTTTCCTTTGTAACATTTCCCTGTCGTAGCATTTCTGTTAGCTAGGCCTCACATCTAGGATCTGTCACGTCTACGGATTCATGCGGGCTGAGGTTTCGTTCCAATTGATTGTTGTCCCGCAATCCTCTCACCTGGTTACATACATCATACTAGGGATGAGCTTGGTGTTTGAGTCGAACGCGTGTTCGACTTGATCACCGGCTGTTTGCCCTTTCGGTAAAGCCAGAACTCTGTGGGCCGTTCGCGTCAAATTCGTGTGGCGCTCACGGCCCACAATGTACTGCACCATTGCAGTGCATTGCTGGCTCATGATTGGCCAAGCATGCACTGTGACCCATGCTTGGCCAATCACAGCGCCGGCAGCGAGGAGAGCCATGATTGGCCACAGGCAGGATGCCTGTGGCCAATCATAGCTCAGGCTGTGTAGTACACGCCCCACACTATATAAGGTCACCAGCGCTGCGGCCCTGTGTAGTGTGTTGGCATCTGCAGGAGTTAGTGGGAGTTGTCTGTGTACCTTCAGCGCAGTATACACCTGTATCTACCTATTTAGCGTTATTTCTCTTCTGTAATTGAGCTATCAGCCATATGCAGGAGTTTCTGGGTGTTGACTGTGTGTCCTGAGTGCAGTATACACCTTTATCCACCTATATAGCTATATTACTCTTCTGTTATCGAGCTATCAGCCATCTGCAGGAGTTTCTGGGTGTTGTCTGGGTGCCCTGAGTGCAGTATACACCTTTATCCACCTATCTAGCTATATTGCTCTGATGTAATTGAGCTATCGGCCATCTGCAGGAGTTTCTGGGTGTTTTCTGTGTGCCCTGGGTGCAGTATACACCTTTATCCACCTATATAGCTATATTGCTCTTCTATAATTGAGCTATCAGCCATCTGCAGGAGTTTCTGGGTGTTGTCTGTGTGCCCTGAGAGCAGCATATACCTTTATCTACCTATTTTGCTCTTCTCTAATTGAGCCATCTGCCATCTGCAGGAGTTAGTTGGTGTTGTGTGCCTCCAGCACAGCACAGTATACATCGGTATCTACCCTTTAATTCCTGTTGTTCTATAATAAAGGGTATCTGCAGGAGTTAGTGGGTGTTGTGTGCCTCCGCCACAATATACACTACCCAATTGCTGGTTTTCCTATCTCCCTTCAGGCCATTGCCATGTCTGGAAGGCCAACAAGGAGAGGCAGACAGGCACAAGCCGATAAAAGAGGGCAAGCAGGCTCTGTGTCTAGAGACAACAGTGCTGGTCATGGACGCGGTGCATCATCATCAGCACGTGGTCATGGGACACGTTTGTCCTTATTTTCGGCAGCTGGACGTCTTGAGCCGCATCATGACTTGGTAGAGTGGATGACCAAGCCCTCTTCATCCTCCTCATCCTCTCTCACCCAGGCTCAGGGTACTAGCAAAGCAGCTGCCAACGCATCCTCTTCCCTCGTCTCAATGTCATCATCAGTGATTCCTTCCCTAGACCCACCATGTCCTCCTGAGAAGTCCCCTGAACTCTTTGAGCACAGTGTTGGGTACGTGCTTCAGGAGGATGCCCAGTGTTTTGTAGGCTTTGATGATGATACTCAGCTAGAGGAAGGCAGTAGCATGAGCGCAGGGAGAGGGGATGCTCAAGAAGGACAGCAATCTAGCAGTCATGTTCCACAAGCTGCAGCATACTGCCAGGTTTGCTCCAGTGAAGAAGAAGTAGGGGATGGTGAGGGCACTGACTCCATGTGGGTGCCTGGTAGGAGAGAGGAGAAGGCACATCTCCAACGAGGCAGGATGCCCTCTGGGGACCAGGTTAGGGGCAGCACACCGACTGAATCATACCACAGAGCTCCGCCTGTGCAGGGCGCTGCCTCTGCGTGTTTTTCTAAAAGTTCTTTGGTGTGGACCTTTTTCATCACCATGTGGTGTGGACACGTCATCATCAACGTCACCTTCCCCACCACTATAATTAGAGATCTCAGAGTAGGCAGCAACACCGGGGACCAACCTCCTTGGGCTGACCTGGGTACTGTCGTCAGACTGCTGAGTGGCGGTTGTCATTACCTCCTCTTCCGGATCCAATGCCAAGAATGGCTGTGCATCGGAAATGTCTTAATATGGATCGGAAAATAATTATTGTGACTCAAGCGGAGGGTATATGGTGGTGGTGGTGTTGGTGGTAGTGTCTTTGGGGCTGCACACAGCAGAGAGTGAAGAAGAGGGTGCAGATCGAGAGGATGAGGAGGGTGCAAAACAGTAAGGCTGAGTGAGCCACTCAACCAAGTCTGGTGCATCTTTTGATGTAATCGCACGCACCTTCTGCAATTTGCCACTTTGGCTCAAGCCTGTTGCTCCTGCCCTACCCCTACCACCCCTGCAGAAGGGCCTGCCTCTTCCTCTGCCTGTCATTTTTTAAATGACCCTGTGACAAAAGTCTCTAGAGAAGTGCAGTATGTATGTGGAAGAAGGTATATAACACCACGCTTCAATCTGTCGTTTTTGGGGGCCACTGGTCTATCATTCCAGTTATAAAACTTTTTTTTTAATTGCGTTTTTCACTCTTGTAGTATCGCTGCTAAACCGCTCAGCAGTCACAATGCTGCACAGTGGAAATGCACTATACTATGCTTTGTATATGTGCAAGTATTTTATACGTGTATTACACACCTATATACTGCACACCAAATAGTACACCTATACCAGTCCTTAAAAGGACCTTTGTGGACCTAGTAGCTAGTGATTTGCAGACTGTCCCTCAGTCCCTACACTGACAAAAGTCAGCTTCAGAATCGGTCAGCAGTCAAGTATAATAGGCTTTCTGTATTTGAAAGAAAGTATATTATATGTGTACAACCCTATATACTGTACACCTATAGCAGTCCTTAAAAGGACCTTTGTGGACCTAATAGTAATAGCTAGTGATTAAACTGACTGTCCCTGCTCCACACAGCGTCCTGTCCCTACACTGACAAAAGACAGCTGCAGAATCAGTCAGCAGTGCACTCAGCAATCAGCAGCACAGCTGTCAGCAGCAGTGCACCAGAACCCTATATACTGTACACCTATACCAGTCCTTAAAGGACTTTTGTGGACCTAATAGCTAGTGATTTGTGTCACTACAGTCTGTCCCTGCTCCACACAGCAACCTCTCCCTACACCGACATAAGACAGAATGTAAAATGGCCGCCAGATCAGGTCTATTTATAAGGTAGGGGGAATGTCCATTTGTCCATGCACTGAAATGTCTCAATGGCTGTCCTTTACCCCATGATGGATGTGTCATCATGGGTCAAAGTTCTTTCACAATGTAAATGCATATTTCCGCCGGGCGAACAGCGCCAGGAGTCCGCCGGTTTGGCAAACCGTGAACATGCAAAATTCGCCACGAACCAACCGCCGGACGAACCGCAAGGCCATCTCTATTCTCCACTTCTGAGCTGGTGAATTTGTAAGGGACATATTTCAGTGTAAAGGCTGTGAGATCTGGCCGTTTGTGACAGAATGGTCCTGTACTGTGATGAGAAGCAGAGAACATGTTCTCTGCTCCTTATCTCAGCTATATAAACCAGTACACCCCAAAGAGAACCAGAGATCCTGAGGATCACGGCTTATCTCTGTTTTATAAACAGACACCTGTGTACGAATCCCTCTGACTGTGAAATGGACACTTATCAGACCTCGGCAAATGCAGAGCCTGAATGAATGATCTCTTCAATCCTCCTCCTGGGAAGCTTTTTAACACTGATGGATGGTTCTAGGATCCTGCTGATTGCACCGTCTATGATGTTCACCAACTGATCATCCTCCGACAAAAATCCTGGAGATAAAACTGCAATCTCACAAATTGCAGCCCCATAGCGTGATTCCGTAAAACAATTTATTGGTAAAACACTGTTAAAATCACATATGCTGGATGCATAGGTTCAGAACTTGATGGTTACAGAGGCTGTCAGCACAGACACAAATAATATTTTATCATATCTTTTCATGTGACAACACTGAAGAAATGACACTTTGCTACAATGTAAAGTAGTGAGCGTACAGCTTGTATAACAGTGTAAATTTACCATCCCCTCAAAATAACTCAACACACAGCCATTAATGTCTAAACTGCTGGCAGCAAAAGTGAGTACACCCCTAAGTAAAAATGTATGGCCACCATTATTTTTCAGCACTGCCTTAACCCACTTGGGCATGTTGCCACTAGAGTCCTCTTCCACTCCTCCATGATGACATAGTTACATAGTTACATAGTTACATAGTTAGTCAGGTTGAAAAAAGACACAAGTCCATCCAGTTCAACCTTAAAAACAAATAAATAAAATAAAAAATAATCGTACAATCCAGATACCCAATTTTATGCCCACAATTGATCCAGAGGAAGGCGAAAAAAAATCATCATGGAGCTGGTGGATGTTGGAGACCTTGCGCTCCTCCACCTTCCGTTTGAGGATGCCCCACAGATGTTCAATAGGGTTTAGGTCTGGAGACATGCTTGGCCAGTCCATTAATTTTAACCTCAGCTTCTTTAGCAAGGCAGTGGTTATCTTGGAGATGTGTTTGGGGTCGTTATGTTGGAATACTGCCCTGCGGCCCAGTCTCTGAAGCGGAGAGGATCATGCTCTGCTCATGTTGGCATTCATGGTTCCCTCAATGAACTGTAGCTCCCCAGTGCCTGCAGCACTCATGCAGCCTCAGACCATGACACTCCCACCACCATGCTTGACTGTAGGCAAGACACACTTGTCTTTGTACTGTGGTTGCCACCACACACGCTTGGCCCCCATCTGAACCAAATAAGTTTATCTTGGTCTCATCAGACCACAGGACATGGTTCCAGTAATCCATGTCCTTTGTCTGCTTGTCTTCAGTAAACGGTTTGCGGGCTTTCTTATGCATCATCTTTAGAAGAGGCTTCCTTCTGGGACAACACCCATGGAGACCAATTTGGTGCAGTGTGCGGTGTATGGTCTGAGCACTGATAGGCTGACCCCCCCACCCCTTAAACCTCTGCAGCAATGTTGGCAGCACTCATACATCTATTTCCCAAAGACAATCTCTGGATATGACGCTGAGCACCTGCACTCAACTTCTTTGGTCGACCATGATGAGGCCTGTTCTGAGTGGAACCTGTCCTGTTAAACTTCTGTATGGTCTTGGCCACCATGCTGCAGCTCAGTTTCAGGGTCTTGACAATCTTCTTATAGCCTAGACCATCTTCATGTAGAGCCATAATTCTTTTTTCAGATCCTCAGAGAGTTCTTTGTCATGAGGTGCCATGTTGAGAGAGTGAGAGCGATAACACCAAATTTAAAACACCTGCTCCCCATTCACACCTGAGAACTTGTAACATTAATGAGTCACATGACACCAGGGAGGGTGGGTGTGTGTTGAGTCATTTTGAGAGGACAGAAAATTGACACTGTTATACAAGCTGTACACTCACTACTTTACATTGTAGCAAAGTGTCATTTCGTCAGTGTTGTCACATGAAAAGATAGAATACAATATTTACAAAAATGTGAGAGGTGTACTTACTTTTGTGAGATACTGTGTATATACATGTTGGAAGGCTAGCCGTAGGAGGAGTCTGAGGGCTTTATATCCCTCCTCCATCAGAGCCTGCGTCGACTAATTTGTGGGTTCAGGAGGGGGTGGGGCTGACATACGTCACTTCCGGGTCTTTGCCGAGCTACTATCTGCTGCAGTGATGGCGGTGTATCTCTCTGTGGTCATGCCAGGGAGACCACCTGCCCACCCACCTTGCTCCCCCTGGGTACCCACCAGCCGCCCACCAGCTCCTCTCTCCCGGGGCAGATCCGGCTGCTGGAGGGGGCATCCATATGCTTGTCCAGCTCCATAAGGGAGCTGCCTGCCGGTGCCCGCCGGTGGAGGGGGGTTTGGCCACCCTCCGATTTCTCTCCCCATACACATTCAGTTCCAAGGGTGCAATATCTGCCTGGTGCTGGAGGGGGGTCGGCCACCCCCCTCCGATTCCTCATTCCTCTCCCCACACACATCCAGTCCCCACACACATCCAGGTCCATGAGTCTGTCCATGTCTGCTTGATGTCTGCAGGGGGGGGGGGGGGGGGGGTTCGGCCGCCGCAGGAAGTTGGTAAAGATGAGGGTTGAGGCTGTCATGCTGCCGGTGAAAGCAGGTAAAGTGCAGTAGCCAGATGGTAAGGCACTGCAGTAAAGCCTCTGTATACAGCGATGTGACTGTGAGCTCAGACTGTGTGGGCAGCCCGGGAACTCTCCTCTCTTCCCACGCACTGCTTCTGGGCAGCAGCCAATCACAGCTCACAGCAGCAGCGAGAGGGGAGCAAACTACCTCCGACACATCAACAAACCTGGAGGACCCCGGCTCTACCCAGGCACAAATAATGCAGCATTGATGACGTACCATGGAGCAGCCAGGTGTATAGACATAGGGGCCCTTTCACTAAGCTGCAAGGAATATTTCACGTTATACATTTTTCTCCATAATTTATTCAAACACATTCATAAACAGATATAAACAGCTCCAGAATATTTATTTTCTAAACGCTGCAAGTTTTTATTTTTATCTTAATTTTAGGGCCAATTATGATCTAAGCAGCCATTCGTAGCATTTCCTGTTTGCATTAGTAGCATTTTTCCTGTCCCAGTACTTCGTTCGTAGCTTTTCCGGGTATTAGCATGCAATTCATAGCATTTTTCTAGACATGTACGGAGCTGTATAGAAAAGGAAGCGCAGGACATACATGACAGGGTACAAGGGAATTACTGGGCTAAAGTAAAAGCAGCGTGGGGGTGGTTTAAGATGCAGGCGTACTTACCCTATTGGTGGAAGGTCACAAGGGGGGAGGAGTGTGGGTCTTTCGTCCATGTGCCAGGGTGGGGCAAGTCAGCAGTTGGGGGTCAGCAAGCGAGGAGAGACGTTGTGTCCTGCAAGCAGATAGAGAGAGGTTAGTTAGGATGAGTGGGTTGCAAGAGCTTTGGGCGCAGCTTAGGGAAGCAGCGGAGGTGCATGGCACGGAGTGGCTTCAGGGCCAGATTGCTGCCACGCTGCAGGGGGTAGGACAGGGTCCTTCCACGGCCGGGCCTGTCCAGCTGCGTGCTCGGAGGTCTAGACCCCCGGAGCGCCTGAGCCCAGACAATACCCCCCGGACTCGACGCCGTTATGGGAGCCCCAGCCGGGACCCTTCAGCCACCCCCGCCGAGCGGACACTCCGGCCAGCCAGCGGGGGGCCTGGAAGGAATCCCCGTCCACGGCAAAGTCCCAGGGGGGGGAAGTTCGGGGGGCCGGCGGGCCCCCACCCCCTCCTTCCACCTCAATGGCTCGGATCCGTTCGGCTGCTGCCTCCGGCGAGGTTCCGGTCGGGGGGGCAGTCCGCCGTGGGAGACACAGAAGAGCGGGCACCAGTGCGGGAGTTGAGGCAGCTGGGGGCTTACCTCGTGGAGTCGCCATCTTGGCTGCTGGCAGTGAGCAGGATCGCGCCATTGCCGCACGTCGGTCGGGAGGCCCCGCCTCCGGGCTCAGTTTGGGTCCTGGGAGGGCTGGCCAGAGGAATGCCTGCGCGTTGGACGAGATTGCGGCGCGGCTTGATGACGTCACCGGCTCGGCGCCAATTTTGAATGCTGACAGGAACACTGTGAGGAATCCCAGCTTTTCTCCTCTGCCCAGCGCTGCAGTGCCCAGGGGAGGAGGAGGACCTGACGGACATCAGCGGTATCCGATGTCGGTGGACCGGGCTGGCAGCAGCAGTGAGGAGGGAGAGCTGCCTGAAGATCCCCAGGAGGCTGCAGGAGTATCCGGTGGGGCGGCTGGAGGTTCTCATCGCCTGGGACAGCCTGGTGAGTGTTCACACGCTTCTTTGTCTTGTGGGGTGGGGGAGGGTTGTCGGGGGGGAGTGGGGGCGGGGGGGCCTCTGGGGGGGGGAGCGTGGCAGTTGTAGGGGGGAGGGGGGTGGGGGAGGGTAGTGCTCAGGCCGGGCAGGGGGTGGGGGAGGGGTCGCAGGGGTTGTGGGAGTCCCTCAGGGAGCTGCTACGGCGATTGGACGGGGGGGAGGTGAGACCCCCGGCTCCGGTGACGCCGTGGGTTGTTCCGCCGGCGGTGGTGGGGGGGCAGGCTGGTGGGGGGGGGACGGCTCAGAAGACGTCGGTGACGACGGAGACGCAGACGGACAAGGACGCCGGGGGTACTAAGCCTGGATCAGAGACGGGGGACAAGGACTTGGACAAGGTGCGTTTGGCGCATGCAGCGCGCTGTGAGGTATATGTGTGTTTTGAGGGCCCATTGGGGGCCCACTTGAAGAAGGAGGTGCGGGAAAAGATTTGGAAGGACGAGTTTGTGGAAATATTTTCCCTGCTCCCCTTGGAGAAATTTAATTTAGATCGGGTGAAACCGGATGAGAGTAAAAAGGATGAGGAGGAGAAGAGGAGGTATAGGTTAATCCCGCGCACATTTGCAAACTGGCTGCAGGCATTTGCGATTTTTGCAAGTGTGATCGGGGAGAAGGCCCCGGAAAATTGCTCCGCACTGTTCTGCTATTTGGAGGCGATCAGTGAGGCTCATAGGGTTTATGGGGGTTTGGCGTGGCTTCGGTATGACGAGCAGTTTCGTCAGCGGAAGGCTGTTCGCCCCTCCATCAGATGGGATCACAAAGACATTAGTCTTTGGATGAAGTTGATGACATCTTCGAGGGGGTCGGGCCGTTTTTTCCAGGGGGGGCCGGCAGCGCTTCCTCCGCGGGATCGCCGGCCCCTAAAAAGAAAGGGGTCTGCTGGCAGTTCAATGAAGGAACTTGCCGTTTCGGCTCAGCGTGCAGATACAAGCACGAGTGCGCAGGCTGCAGCGGGAGCCACCCCTTCCTGCGTTGCTTTAAGCAGGGCAAGGGTCGGCCAGGGGACAACGCTGGAAAAAGGGATGACGCCGGTGAGTCTGGTAAGGATGCTTCCTTTTCTAAGTAGGTATCCGGACAGGACGGCGGCGCTGTTTTTGGAGGTTGGCTTTAGGGAGGGGTTTAGGATTCCGAGTATGGTGCGGGAAGTGCCACCGCTCTCGGATAACTTGAGGTCGGCCCGTCTCCATCAGGAGGTGGTGTCGGCCAAATTGGCCAAGGAGGTGGCGTTGGGGCGGATGGCGGGCCCGTTCGTGGATCCTCCGCTGTCAGGTTTAGTTGTTTCCCCGTTGGGAGTTGTTCCAAAAAAGGAACCGGGTCAGTACAGGATGATTCATCATCTGTCCTACCCTAAGGGCGGCTCGGTTAATGATGGTATTGACCCGCAGGCTTGCGCGGTTACCTATACATCATTTGATGCGGCGGTAGCGTGGGTTAGAAGATATGGTAGGGGATCTCTGATGGCGAAAACCGATGTGGAATCGGCCTTTCGTTTGTTGCCTGTACACCCCGAGAGCATGTGTTTGTTGGGTTGTTGCTGGCTGGGGGAGTACTTCGTGGATAGGTGTCTCCCGATGGGGTGTTCCATTTCTTGTGCGTATTTTGAGCAGTTTAGCTCGTTTTTTGAATGGGCAGTGAGGGAGGTTGCGGGGGTGAGTTCTATTATCCACTATTTGGATGATTTTTTATGCATAGGCCCCCCGGATTCTCGTTGTTGTGGCATTTTGCTCGGGACGGTTCAACATTTAGCGCACAGATTTGGGATCCCCCTGGCGGCGGATAAGACCGAAGGCCCCACATCGGCCTTGGTTTTCCTGGGCATCACGATTGATTCAATGGCCATGGAGTGTAGATTGCCGGAGGACAAATTGGTGGCATTGCGGCAGGAGGTGTGTGTGGCCAGCGGCAAGCGTAAGCTTCGCTTGAAGGAAGTGCAGTCCTTGCTTGGCAAATTGAATTTTGCTTGCAGGATTATCCCTATGGGGCGTATTTTCTGTAGACGATTGGCGGCGGCGACCGCGGGGGTACGCATGCCGAATCATTTTGTGAGGTTGACGAGGGAGTTACGGGAAGACATGAAGATTTGGGATTCCTTTCTGGCGGAATTCAATGGGCGGGCCATTTGGCAGGTTGGGCCGGTCGGCAATGCTGATCTGGTCCTGTTCACGGACGCGGCTGGGTCGGGTGGCTATGGCGCTTATTGCCAGGGTAGATGGAGCGCGGGCCCGTGGCCGGAGAGTTGGAGGGAAGCGGGTTTTCTCAAAAATTTAGTCTTGCTGGAGTTGTTCCCCATTGTTTTAGCTGTGGAGTTGTGGGGGGAGGTCTTTGAGAACAGGAAGGTGCGATTCAATTGCGACAACTTGGGGGTGGTGATGGCCATTAACAACATCTCGGCCTCTTCCCCCCCGGTGATACGGTTGTTGCGCCACTTGGTGCTTTGCTGTTTGCGCATAAATGCGTTTATATATGCTGTGCATATCCCTGGGGTCGACAATGGCTTAGCGGATGCTTTGTCTCGTTTCCAGTGGGACACGTTTCGCAAATTGGCACCGGAGGCACGCCAGGAAGGGGAACTGTGCCCGCAGGAGCTGTGGACGGTTGCATTGGAGTCGCCGCAGGATTGATCAGACAGTCTCTCAGCGCAGGAACGTGGAAGGCTTATCAGAAAGTTTGGCAGGAATGGTTGGACTTGGTGAATGAGGTAGGAGGTATGGGGGGCCCGGATGGGATGGAGATGCTGGTGTTGATCTTTGTATGTGCTAATCATGCAAAGGGAGTGTCCGGGGCAGCCATCGGATGGAAGATGGTTGCGTTGGCCTTCTGGTTTCAGATGGAAGGTAGGGTGGATGTCACAAAGGCATTTTTGGTTCGCAGGGCTCTGTGGGGGTACAGAAGAGGTTCCCAAACACGCGACTCCAGGCGCCCTGTTTCTTTTGCGGTGCTGGGGTCAGTTCTGTCAGTGTTGGGGGAGGTGTGTTCCACGGGTTACGAGGTAGTACTGTTTACGGCGGCGTTTGTGCTGGCGTTCTTTGGGGCTTTTCGGATTGGGGAGCTGGTCTCGCCGTCCAGGAGGGTGGCTGGTGGACTGCGGTGGAGTGATGTCCAATGCTCGGGAGACAAGGTGAGGATCTGGATTAGGAAGTCAAAGATGGATCAGAAAGACAGGGGGGCCTGGGTGGAGTTGTTTACAGGGGTGGAGGAGCAGCTTTGTCCGGTACTGGCTCTGCAACGGTTTTTGGCCCTCCGCCCGCCGGGGGACGGGGCGTTGCTGGTGCATCGGGATGGCTCCTGCCTGTCCAGGTTCCAATTTTCTGCGGTTTTTCGGAGGTGTCTGGAGGCAGCTGGTCTTCCTTCGGGTGAGTATGCTTCCCACTCGTTTCGGATAGGGGCGGCTACTGAGGCAGCTAGATGGGGACTTCCGTCGGAAGTCATTAAGAGGATTGGTCGGTGGGAATCGGCTAGATACCGGTTATATGTTAGGCCACAACTGTTGTGCTGAATTGTTTTGTTGATTTTGTATGTTACTACTGTTGATGGGTTTGCATGGTTTTTTCCTTTCTTTTTCAGATCCCCCAAGATGTCTCGTTTGGATAATGGGACATTCTTTTGTTTTTTGGGGGGCCAGGAGGGCGGATGTCAGGCCTGAAGGTAGACAACTCAGGGTGGCCAGGGAGGAAGGCACGGTCAGATGGATTGGGATCCCGGGTATGATGTGGCATAAGGTGGTCCCCGAGGTACATCGTTTTGCTGCCTTGGATCGGTCCCCGGATATTTTGGTGCTCCATGTTGGGGGCAATGATCTGGGGATCCGACCGATGCGACAAGTGATCAAAGACATACAGTGGGATTTCTTGAGGCTCCGTACCGCTTTCCCGGACATGACGGTGGTGTGGTCGGATATAGTGGCCCGCATGTCGTGGAGAGGGGCTCGATCCTGGGAAAAACTGAACAAAACCAGGATTAAGGTCAACAAAGAGGTGGGGAGGTTTGTGGCCCGGAATGGTGGGGTGGTCATCCGTCATTGGGAGTTAGAAGTGGACACCTGGAGGTATTTGAGGGGCGACGGGGTTCATTTGAACCCTGTGGGCATTGATCTGTGGGCCTTAGGGCTGGAAGATGGTGTGCACCGGGCTTTGCTGGCATGGCGGCGGTCACAAGTGTAAGGTTTCACACTTGTTCCGCGGTGGCGTTGGGTCCTTGGCGACTTCTATATATATATATGAATATATATATGTAGAAATGCATGGGTCAATTGAAAAAGGTTGGGACCCATGCCAGAGATGGAGTCATTGTGTTTGGGCTGGTGTCAGTCCAGATTAATGGCTAACATATTTGGGGGTCTGTGGTCAGTTAGTGAGTCCTCGAGGCAAGTTTGGCGGCTGGGGACAGATGCTGACGAAGTGGGGATCACAGGCTCAAAATAATAAGGGGTCGTCAGGGACCAGCCAAAAAAGCACTTAGGGTCTTTTGGGTAACTGAAGTTGTTACAAGTTTTTGTATTATTAAAATATTTAAAATAAAGTTTAATTTTTTATTGTTATTTAAATAAAGGCTGTTGAGGCCATTTTCATCCAAGCAGGTGTCCGGGTATTTATTTTAAGATTAACAGTTAAGGTTTACATGTATTGTTGGGGAAGTAAGTTATCTGGCTACCCTAGTCATGTCGCAGCATTTCATTCGTAGCATTTCCTGTTGCATCATTTCATTTGTAGCTTTTTCCTGTCACAGCATTTCAGTCTGCTTTTTTCTGTTGCAGCATTTCATTCGTAGTTTTTCCGGTCATTAGCGTTTTCCTGTCATTAGCATTTTTATTCATAGCATTTTCCTGTCGCAGCATTTCAGTCTTTGCATTTTCCTGTCTCAGCATTTTGTTAGTAGCATTTTCCTGTCACAGCATTTCATTCGTAGCTTTTCCTGTCATTAGCATTTCATTCATAGCTGTTTCCTGTCGCAGTATTTTGGTCATAGCATTTTCCTGTCGCAGCATTTATTCGTAGCATTTTCCTGTCGCAGCATTTATTCGTAGCATTTTTTCTTGTCGCAGCATTTTATCCGTAGCTTTTCCTGTCGTCAGTGTTTTCCTGGCATTAGCATTTCCCTCATAGCTTTTTTCGTTCGCAGCATTTCATTTGTAGCATTTTCTTGTTGTAGCATTTCATCCGTAGCTTTGCCTGTCGTCAGCGTTTTCCTGTCATTAGCACTTCAGTTGTAGTATTTCTTGTCGCAGCATTTCATCCGTAGCTTTTCCTGTCTCCGTAGCTTTTCCTGTCGTCAGCGATTGCCTGGCATTAGCATTTCATTCGTAGCAATTTCCGGTCACAGCATTTTATTCGCAGCGTTTTCCGGTCGCAGCATTTCATTTGTAGCATTTTCCTGTCGCAGCATTTCATCCGTAGCTTGTCCTGTCAGCGTTTTTCCTGTCATTAGCATTTCATTCGTAGCATTTTCCGGTCGCAGCATTTCAGTCTTGTTTTTTCTTGTCGCAGCTTTCGTTCGTAGTGTTTTCCCTGTCGTATGCATTTTTTTTTCTGTTGTAGCACTTCTGTCGTCATTTGTGTTTTGTTCGTAGCTTTTCTGTCATAGTTTTTCCTGTCATAAGCAATTTCCATTTTGTGTCTTTTTCCTTTGTAACATTTCCCTGTCGTAGCATTTCTGTTAGCTAGGCCTCACATCTAGGATCTGTCACGTCTACGGATTCATGCGGGCTGAGGTTTCGTTCCAATTGATTGTTGTCCCGCAATCCTCTCACCTGGTTACATACATCATACTAGGGATGAGCTTGGTGTTTGAGTCGAACGCGTGTTCGACTTGATCACCGGCTGTTTGCCCTTTCGGTAAAGCCAGAACTCTGTGGGCCGTTCGTGCCAAATTCGTGTGGCGCTCACGGCCCACAATGTACTGCACCATTGCAGTGCATTGCTGGCTCATGATTGGCCAAGCATGCACTGTGACCCATGCTTGGCCAATCACAGCGCCGGCAGCGAGGAGAGCCATGATTGGCCACAGGCAGGATGCCTGTGGCCAATCATAGCTCAGGCTGTGTAGTACACGCCCCACACTATATAAGGTCACCAGCGCTGCGGCCCTGTGTAGTGTGTTGGCATCTGCAGGAGTTAGTGGGAGTTGTCTGTGTACCTTCAGCGCAGTATACACCTGTATCTACCTATTTAGCGTTATTTCTCTTCTGTAATTGAGCTATCAGCCATATGCAGGAGTTTCTGGGTGTTGTCTGTGTGCCCTGAGTGCAGTATACACCTTTATCCACCTATATAGCTATATTACTCTTCTGTTATCGAGCTATCAGCCATCTGCAGGAGTTTCTGGGTGTTGTCTGGGTGCCCTGAGTGCAGTATACACCTTTATCCACCTATCTAGCTATATTGCTCTGATGTAATTGAGCTATCGGCCATCTGCAGGAGTTTCTGGGTGTTTTCTGTGTGCCCTGGGTGCAGTATACACCTTTATCCACCTATATAGCTATATTGCTCTTCTATAATTGAGCTATCAGCCATCTGCAAGAGTTTCTGGGTGTTGTCTGTGTGCCCTGAGAGCAGCATATACCTTTATCTACCTATTTTGCTCTTCTCTAATTGAGCCATCTGCCATCTGCAGGAGTTAGTTGGTGTTGTGTGCCTCCAGCACAGCACAGTATACATCGGTATCTACCCTTTAATTCCTGTTGTTCTATAATAAAGGGTATCTGCAGGAGTTAGTGGGTGTTGTGTGCCTCCGCCACAATATACACTACCCAATTGCTGGTTTTCCTATCTCCCTTCAGGCCATTGCCATGTCTGGAAGGCCAACAAGGAGAGGCAAACAGGCACAAGCCGATAAAAGAGGGCAAGCAGGCTCTGTGTCTAGAGACAACAGTGCTGGTCATGGACGCGGTGCATCATCATCAGCACGTGGCCATGGGACACGTTTGTCCTTATTTTCGGCAGCTGGAACGTCTTGAGCCGCATCATGACTTGGTAGAGTGGATGACCAAGCCCTCTTCATCCTCCTCATCCTCTCTCACCCAGGCTCAGGGTACTAGCAAAGCAGCTGCCAACGCATCCTCTTCCCTCGTCTCAATGTCATCATCAGTGATTCCTTCCCTAGACCCACTATGTCCTCCTGAGAAGTCCCCTGAACTCTTTGAGCACAGTGTTGGGTACGTGCTTCAGGAGGATGCCCAGTGTTTTGTAGGCTCTGATGATGATACTCAGCTAGAGGAAGGCAGTAGCATGAGCGCAGGGAGAGGGGATGCTCAAGAAGGACAGCAATCTAGCAGTCATGTTCCACAAGCTGCAGCATACTGCCAGGTTTGCTCCAGTGAAGAAGAAGTAGGGGATGGTGAGGGCACTGACTCCATGTGGGTGCCTGGTAGGAGAGAGGAGAAGGCACATCTCCAACGAGGCAGGATGCCCTCTGGGGACCAGGTTAGGGGCAGCACACCGACTGAATCATACCACAGAGCTCCGCCTGTGCAGGGCGCTGCCTCTGCGTGTTTTTCTAAAAGTTCTTTGGTGTGGACCGTTTTTTGAGACTAGTGCATCAGATCGCACCGCTGCTATTTGCAACATATGTCTCAAGCGTATCTCGTGTGGCCAAAACATCAGCCGCTTGGGCATCACATGCTTGACCAGACATATGTTGACCTGCCATGCAGCTCGTTGGCAAGCGTACCTCAAAGACCCACACCAAAGAACAAAGCGGACCTCTCCTTGCTCCTCATCAGCTGGGATCTCCAACCCCACTAGACCTTCAGTCCTCTCTGAAACCTGCGATGAGAGGAATGAAGGTGTAGAATTAGGTGTGTCACAGCAAAGCACTTGAGGGCACTCTGCTAGCAGTACAGCCACGTCCGATTGTAGCAGGCAAATTTCTCTGCCCCAGCTGCTGGACCGTAGAAAGAAGTTCACTCCCAGCCATCCACATGCCCAGCAGTTGAATGCTAGCTTGGCTAAATTGATGGCACTTCAACTGCTACCTTTTCAGTTGGTAGACTCGCCCCCTTCCGTGAGTTTGTGCAATGTGTGGTTCCTCAGTGGCAGGTCCCCCAACGCCACTTTTTTTCACGGAAGGCGATTCCAGCTCTCTACCGGCATGTGGAAGGCAATGTCCTTGCCTCGCTGGACAGGGAGGTCAGCGGAAAGGTGCATATTACCGCTGACTCGTGGTCCAGCAGGCATGGACAAGGACGTTACCTGTCTTTCACGGCCCATTGGGTCACTCTTCTGGCAGCTGGGAAGGATGCAGGACAAGGTGCAGTAGTGTTGGAGATTGTTCCGCCACCACGCCTCCAAAATTCTACTACTGGTTGTGACACACCTCTCTCCTCCACCCCCTCCTCTTCTACTTCCTCCATGGCCTCTTCCAGTGCTCTGTCGTCGGAACCAGTGGTGCTCCTTAGGCGTTCAAGGGGATACGCAAGTACGCAGGCAAAACGATGCCATGCCGTGCTTGCACTTGATTGTTTGGGGGACAGGAGCCACACTGGGGCAAATATTTTGTCAGCTCTGCAGGGGCAGGCCGAGAGGTGGTTGACGCCACCTTAAGCCAGGATTGGTGGTTTGCAACAATGGCACCAACCTCCTCTCCGCCCTCTGACAGGGACAACTGACCCATGTGCCCTGTGTAGCTCACGTCCTTAACCTGGTGGTGCAGCGGTTCTTGGACAGGTACCCAGGCTTACAGGATGTCCTGAAGCAGGCCAGGAAAGTCTGTGTGCATTTCCGCCAATCATTTAATGCCTGTGCTCGGCTGGCTGAGCTCCAAAAGGAGTTGAACCTTTCCAAGAACCGCCTTATATGTGACATGCCCACCAGGTGGAACTCAACATTGGTCATGCTGCAGAGGCTGCACACGCAGCTGAGGTCCATCAATGAGTACCTGTGCGACTACGGCACCAGGACAGGGTCAGGGGAGCCTTGTTTTTTTTCTCACCACGCCAGTGGGGCATGATCAGGGATGCATGCACTGTCCTGTCACCGTTTGAGGAGGCCACAAGGATGGTGAGCAGTGACAGTGCATGTATCAGTGATACTGTACCACTTGTCCACCTGTTGGAGCATACGCTGCGTGGAATAATGGACAGGGCACTTGAGGCAGAACAGAGGCAGGAAGAGGAGGACTTCCTTGCCTCTTATTTAGACAGTGTTCCTGCTGTCCCAACCATCACACAGGAAGAGGACTAGGAGGAGGAGGAGGATTGTGTCAGCATGGAGGTGGAGGCTGGCACTCAGCATCAGCAGTCTTGTAGGGATGATTTACAGTCCCAAGAAACCTGTGGACTTGTACGTGGCTGGGAGGAGGTAGCTGCGGATCATGTTGTCCTTAGTGACCCAGAGGACTCTGGACCGAATGCCTCAGCTAACCTATGCTGCATGACCTCCCTGATCCTGCAAAGCCTGCGGAAGGATCCTCGTATTCTTCGGATCAAGGAGAGGGACCATTACTGGCTGGCCACTCTCCTTGATCCACGGTACAAGGGTAAGGTTGCCAACCTTATCTTGCCATCGCAGAGGGAGCAGAGGATGAGACATCTCTGGGAGGCCTTGCAGAAAGGTCTGTGCAACGCGTTTTCAGAGACTGGGAGGTTACAAACTCCTGGTCCTGGACAACATGTTGCTGAGGCATCGGTCAGAAGGAGCGGTGGAGAAGGTGGCCGTCTGACCGATGCGTTCAGACAATTTTTTAGTCTGCAGCCCCAAGGTATGATCGTTTCCAGCAATCTTCGCCAGTGTCTGATTTACATGGTGCAGGAATACCTAAGGGCAAGGTCAGACTTCGACACCTTTCCCACCGAAAATCCTCTGGCTTATTGGGTCTTGAGGATGGATCACTGGCCAGAGCTTGCACAGTATGCAATTGAGCTACTGGCCTGTCCGGCATCCAGCGTTGTTTCAGAACGCACCTTCAGTGCTGCTGGTGGCTTTGTTACCGATCACAGGGTGCGCCTGTCCACTGACTTGGTTGATCGACTGACCTTCATAATGATGAATCAGTCTTGGATCACCCACAGCTACCAAGCACCTGAAGCTGATGTAACCGAATAATTTTTGTTTGAAATATCACATCCCTTCAAGACTGCCTATGCTGATGCTGAGTGACTGTCCTGTTATGTTGAATGTCTATTCTCTTCCTCCTCTGCTGATATCTTAGAATAACATTTTTGGTTCTGGGTGATGCCACCAGCCCAATTTTTCAGCCCCTGTTTAACAGGGGCGTGTAATTACAATTTTTAATGCAATGCTTTGCAGCAGGGCTCATTCCTGCACTACAACTAGAGTATATGTGTCACGTACCTAGTTGTTGAGCCTGGAATGCAGGGAGCGGCCCCTCGTATCCCCTGGTTAATGAACCCCTGGAGGTGGAGACAGGTATTCAATAGCTCAGGGGGCACAAGTGCCTGCCAGGTAGTACTGGTCTGGATAATCAGCTGGGCACTGACAGCAAGTTGGTAGAGCAGGTGGTGCTTGACTGTAGCAGGCGGGCACAAGTGCGGGAACTGGCTGGTGAGCAGACGTCCGATAACACAGGAACTCAGACGGACAACAGGAACAGCAGAGTCGGGTACAGGCCGGGTCAGCAGGAATCGATCAGCAAGGTACAGAGGATGAGGCAGAGACGTGGTCAGACAAGCAGGGGTCGTAGACAGGCAGCAACGGATCAGGGTCAAGGAACAAGCCGGATATCAGGAACCAAGGTAACGGATACAGATACTGATAGCAAGATCACGGACACACTGTAGACTGGACAGCACGGATAGAAGGGAGCCAGTGACTAAAGAAGACCTTAGGGCGCCAAACGGACGTACGACGGGTCAGCGCGCCCTCGCACGTACACGTGCACCCGTTCGTGACCTGCGTGCGTGTGTGCGCGCGTTCACGTCGACGCGAAAGCGTTCGTTAGCTTTAGCGCGCGTCAAGGGGAAACGACGGACTCTCCACGACAGGTTTCGACGGGTAAGACTCCTGTGTTTGGCCGAAACGTCAGAGTGATCGTGACAATATGAGAGAGGTTGCAGAGTATAGGCCCAATTTTTCAGCCCCTGTTTAACAGGGGCATTTAATTACAATTTTTGATGCAATGCTTTGGAGCAGGGCTCATTCCTGCACTACAACTAGAGTATATGGGAGAGGTTTCAGTGCCTAAGGCCCAATTTCTCAGCCCCTGTTTAACAGGGGCATTTAATTACAATTTTTGATGCAATGCTTTGGAGCAGGGCTCATTCCTGCACTACAACTAGAGTATATGGGAGAGGTTGCAGTGCCTAAGGCCCAATTTCTCAGCCCCTGTTTAACAGGGGCATTTAATTACAATTTTTGATGCAATGCTTTGGAGCAGGGCTCATTCCTGCACTACAACTAGAGTATATGGGAGAGGTTGCAGTGTCGTGGAACCAGCACCAGTGCCTAAGGCCCAATTTTTCAGCCCTTGTTTAACAGGGGCATTTAATTACAATTTTTGATGCAATGCTTTGGAGCAGGGCTCATTCCTGCACTACAACTAGAGTATATGGGAGAGGTTGCAGTGCCTAAGGCCCAATTTCTCAGCCCCTGTTTAACAGGGGCATTTAATTACAATTTTTGATGCAATGCTTTGGAGCAGGGCTCATTCCTGCACTACAACTAGAGTATATGGGAGAGGTTGCAGTGCCTAAGGCCCAATTTCTCAGCCCCTGTTTAACAGGGGCATGTAATTACAATTTTTGATGCAATGCTTTGCAGCAGGGCTCATTCCTGCACTCCAACTAGAGTATATGGGAGAGATTGCAGTGTCATGGCACCAGCAAGCAGTGCCTAAGGCCCAATTTTTCAGCCCCTGTTTAACTACAATTCTTGATATAATATTTCACAGCAGGGCCCGTTCCTGTGCCCACGTGAGAGTAACTGTGAGGACTTATAGTGTTGTGGCACCAGCACCACCACCACAACCACCAAAGGCCCAATTTTTCTACCACTGTTCAACAATGGCATGTAATTACAATTCTTGATATAATCGTTCACAGCAGGTCGCTCCAGCACCCATCAAGAGTCACTTTGAGGGCTTACAATGTTGTGGCAACACCAACACCTTGTTCCTCCATTTCTGCAGAGCATATAGGGCAGGCCCCTATTTTCAAACATCCAACTTACAAACGTCTCCTATTTGCAAACGGAAGGAGACAACAGGAAGTGAGATGAAAAAAGACGGATGGCAAAACAAATTATACAGGGGTGATAACCCTTCCCTATGTTTTCCAAAAAGCTTAAAAAATAGTTTTTTTGACTGGAGCTACACTTTAAAAATGTACCAGTTCAAAATTAAAAACAGATTCTACTTAACACAACAAACCTACACAGTCCCTGTCTTGTTTGCACCGCCTGTATACTGCTGTTCTGAGTATATAGGGCCTGGGGGCACCACGTCTTTTCTTTTTTTAATATGGGTTTGGGGTTCCCCTTAATATCTGTACAAGACCCAAAGGGGCTGGTAATGGGCAGGGGGGCTACCCATGCCATTTTTCCAATGATTTTCATCCATATTGCCGGAACCAGATATTCCATGAAAACCGTTAAAAGCAGTTTTAAATTACTTTTTATTCCATTAAATGTCATTTTGTGCAGGTATTGTTCTAAACACAGGAAACACGTGGCACTTCACAGGCATACTATAGACACCCCCCAGGCACGATATTTAAAGGAATATTTCACTTTTTTTTCACTTTAACCACTTGCCGACCGCCGCACGACGATATACGTCGGCAGAATGGCACGGGCAGGCATATGGGCGTATATATAAGTCCCTGCCTGCCCGCGGGTGGGGGGCCCGATCGGGCCCCCCCCCGGTGCCTGCGGCGGTCGGCATTCCTTCGAGAGCGATCCGGGATGAGGGGGCGGCCATTCATTCATGGCCACCCCCTCGCGATCGCTCTCGACGAATGGAAATCCCCCGTGACATCACTTCCTCTCCTGTAATGTAAACACAGGAGAGGAAGTGATGTATTCTCTCCTCCGTGTCGGTATTTTTCGTTCCGACACGGAGGAGAGCGGATCGGTGAGTTGCACCAACACTCTACACACACAGTAGAACATGCCAGGCACACTCACACCCCCCCTTTACCCCCCGATCACCCCCCCAATTACCCCTGCCCCCCAGTCACAGTGACACCAATGTAATTTTTTTATTTTTTTTGCATTGGTGTCATTTGTGACTGTAATAACTGTTAGGGCAGTTAGAGTTAGCCCCCTTTAGTTCTAATGTACCCCCCTAACCCCCCCAATAAAGGTTTAACCCCGTGATCACCCCCCGTCGCCAGTGTCACTAAGGCTGGGTTCACATTGCAGCGGTTTATGAGAACGAATGTGATTCGCACCGCACTGCAGTGCAAATCACATCCGATCTCTGTGCGATTCGAGTTCAGCCATTCGCCGCACCCGCCGCACCCGCCACACCCGCCGCACCCGCCGCAAATTCGCACGGGACCCTTTTTTTGGCCCGCAGCAGAATCGGATCGCATGGGTGTACACACCATGCGATCCGAGTTTGCAGATCGCACTGCGATATGCGAACTGATCTGGGGGTGTCAGTAACATTTCACTGACACTCCCAGCAGTTCGCATAGGGCAGTGTGAACTGCCGCCGGGAGGCATGCGATGCGGGAACCCGCCGCGGATTCGCGGCGTTTCCGCATCGCTCCAGTGTGAACCCAGCCTAATAAGCGATCATTTTTCTGATCGCCGTATTAGTGTCACAGGTGACGCTAGTTAGGCAGGTAGGTATTTAGGTTCGCCGCAGCTTTTTATAGCGCCAGGGACCCCCATATACTACCGCATAAAGCCCCCTGATTGCCCCCTAGTTAACCCTTTCACCTGTGATCACCATATAACTGTTACAGGTGACGCTGGTTGGTTAGTTATTTTTTTATAGTTTCAGGGCACCCGCCATTTATTACCTAATAAAGGTTTAACCCCCTGATCACCCGGCGGGTGTCATTTGTGACTAATAACTGTTAGGGCAGTTAGGGTTAGCCCCCTTTAGTTCTAAGGTACCCCCCTAACCCCCCCAATAAAGGTTTAACCCCGTGATCACCCCCCATCGCCAGTGTCACTAAGGCTGGGTTCACATTGCAGCGGTTTGAGAACGGATGTGATTCGCACCGCACTGCAGTGCAAATCACATCCGATCTCTGTGCGATTCGAGTTCAGCCATTCGCCGCACCCGCCGCACCCGCCACACCCACCGCACCCGCCGCAAATTCGCACGGGACCCTTTTTTTGGCCCGCAGCAGAATCGGATCGCATGGGTGTTCACACCATGCGATCCGAGTTTGCAGATCGCACTGCGATATGCGAACTGATCTGGGGGTGTCAGTAACATTTCACTGACAGTCCCAGCAGTTCGCATAGGGCAGTGTGAACTGCCGCCGGGAGGCATGCGATGCGGGAACCCGCCGCGCATTCGTGGCGTTCCCGCATCGCTCCAGTGTGAACCCAGCCTAATAAGCGATCGTTTTTCTGATCGCTGTATTAGTGTCACAGGTGACGCTAGTTAGGCAGGTAGGTATTTAGGTTCGCCGCAGATTTTTATAGCGCCAGGGACCCCCATATACTACCGCATAAAGCCCCCTGATTGCCCCCTAGTTAACCCTTTCACCAGTGATCACCATATAACTGTTACAGGTGACGCTGGTTGGTTAGTTATTTTTTTATAGTTTCAGGGCACCCGCCATTTATTACCTAGTCTCACTAGTGTATCCCTAAATTTAGGGGTGTCTACTTTCCAAAATGGGGTCATTTGGGGGGGGTTTGTGCCATCTTGGCATTTTATGGCCTTCAAAACTGTAACGCCCTTAGAAAGCCTGAAGGCGGTGCTTGGTTTTCGGGGCCCCGTACGCGGCTAGGCTCCCAAAAAGTCCCACATATGTGGTATCCCCGTACTCAGGAGAAGCAGCAGAATTTATTTTGGGGTGTCATTTCACATATGCCCATGGCATGCGTGAGCAATATATCATTTAGTGACAACTTTGTGAAAAAAAAAAAAAAAAAAAGTTTGTAATTTTCCCGCAACTTGTGGCAAAATATAAAATATTCCATGGACTCAACATGCCTCTCAGCAAATAGCTTGGGGTGTCTACTTTCTAAAATGGGGTCATTTGTGGGGGTTTTGTGCCATCTTGGCATTTTATGGCCTTCAAAACTGTAATAGGTAGTGAGAAGTGAACTCAAAAATGTACGCCCTTAGAAAGCCTGAAGGCGGTGCTTGGTTTTCGGGGCCCCGTACGCGGCTAGGCTCCCAAAAAGTCCCACATATGTGGTATCCCCGTACTCAGGAGAAGCAGCAGAATTTATTTGGGGGTGTCATTTCACATATGCCCATGGCATGTGTGAGCAATATATCATTTAGTGACAACTTTGTGAAAAAAAAAAAAAAAAAAAAAAAGTTTGTAATTTTCCCGCAACTTGTGGCAAAATATAAAATATTCCATGAACTCAACATGCCTCTCAGCAAATAGCTTGGGGTGTCTACTTTCTAAAATGGGGTCATTTGTGGGGGTTTTGTGCCATCTTGGCATTTTATGGCCTTCAAAACTGTAATAGGTAGTGAGAAGTGAACTCAAAAATTTACGCCCTTAGAAAGCCTGAAGGCGGTGCTTGGTTTTCGGGGCCCCGTACGCGGCTAGGCTCCCAAAAAGTCCCACATATGTGGTATCCCCGTACTCAGGAGAAGCAGCAGAATTTATTTTGGGGTGTCATTTCACATACGCCCATAGCATGTGTGAGCAATATATCATTTAGTGACAACTTTGTGTAAAAAAAAAAAAAAAAAAATGTTTTTGTCATTATTCAATCGCTTGAGGCAAAAAAATAAAATATTCAATGGGCTCAACATGCCTCTTATCAATTTCCTTAGGGGGTCTACTTTCCAAAATGGGGTCATTTGGGGGGGTTTTGTACTGCCCTGCCATTTTAGCACCTCAAGAAATGAGATAGGCAGTCGTAAACTAAAAGCTGCGTAAATTCCAGAAAACGTACCTTAGTTTGTAGATGTGACAACTTTTGCGCAAACCAATAAATATACAATTATTGACTTTTTTTTTACCAAAGACATGTGGCTGAATACATTTTGGCCTAAATGTATGACTAAAATTGAGTTTATTGGATTTTTCTAATAACAAAAAGTAGAAAATATAATTTTTTTTCAAAATTTGCGGTCTTTTTACGTTTATATCGCAAAAAATAAAAATCGCAGAGGCAATCAAATACCATCAAAAGAAAGCTCTATTTGTGGGAAGAAAAGGACGCAAATTTTGTTTGGGTACAACATTGCATGACCACGCAATTACCAGTTAAAGCAGCGCAGTGCCAAAGTGTAAAAAGACCTCTGGTCATTTACCAGCAAAATGGTCCGGTCTGAAAGTGGTTAATCGTCATTAAAATCAGTGCTCCCGAAAAAATGGCCATTTTTAAAAACATTTTAGGCATTGACCCATGTTCCCTGGGGCAGGAGCCAGGTCCCCAAACCCTTTTTAGGACAATATCTTGCATATTAGCCATTAAAATTAGCACTTTTTGTTTCGAACATTCGAGTCCCATAGACTTCAATCGGGTTCTAAAGTTCACACGAATTTTCGGTCCGTTCGAAAGTTCTGGTGCGAACCGAACCGGGGGGTGTTCGACTCATCCGTACATCATACGATGCACACTCATTTCATTACACTCGTACGTCTACCCACCACGGTCTGTGGGTACACTACCTCTGAGGGTTTGTTTGCTACATGCCTGTTTTCTGTCTTAGCATTTCATTTGCAGCATTTCTGCTAGCTAGGGCTCAATCTAGGGTCTGTCACGCCTTTGGTCCCATGCGGGTTGAGGTTTCGTTTCAATTGGTGGTTGTTCCTTAATCTTCTCACCCGTATAACATGTCATACGATGCATGCTCTTTTTCATTACACTTGTATGTCTACCCACCACAGTCTGTGGGTACACTAGCCTTGAGGGTTTGTTTTGTTACCTGTTTTTGTTGTTTTCTGTTGTTGCATGTTGTTCATAGCATTTCTGTTAGCTAGGGCTCACATTCAGGGTCTGTCACGTCTACGAACCCATATGGGCTGAGGTTTCGTTTTTAATTGATTGTCGCCCCACAATCTTCTCGCCCGTATACGATACATCATACGTGCATGTTCACCATTACTACTACCCACCACGGTCTGTGGGTATCTCAGCCCTGAGTGTTCATTTTTAATTTCCTGTCTTGGCGCGGCAGGTTGCTCAGGCTCGCTCGTCACATACACTACGGTTATGTCATCATTAGGTTCACATTCATGCGCTGTTGGTCTTGTCATTTCTGCACCCACATCCTCATACTTGTCAGGTGATGTTGTTTTTTGTGTTGGTTGTCTGTTCTCATTTCTCTAGCTTGTGTTTCCTTTAGTTCAGGTATGTCGTGCGTTTCCGAAGCTGCCTTGTCATTCATTCCTCCTCCGCTGCATAGGGGTTCCAGTGCATGATAGCACCCCATCATTAAGGGGTGGGTCCATACCATCTCATAGCTTAGTTTATCACTGGTGTACCCCTTTCCCAGCCTCTGCTGGGGGGGAGGGGCAGTAGTTTTAGGTGGCTATCCTAACTTCGTCCCAACCTCTTCCATCTGCCAGCACGGCACATGTTTCTTTGCATGATTCCTCGACCCAGATTCATGCGGTACTTTATGCGCTCTCGCATCTATAAGTCAATTGTTAGTCAGGAGGGAGGGGATCTTAGCCCGCTCAGCTTGTGCAGAGGTGTTAGCTATGGCTCCTGCTCTTCTCAGTACGCCTGCAGGTAATGTTGGAATTTCTTTACAGTAGCACGTAGAAATGGGGGGCAAGCTTAGTCTCGGGTAATCAATCTGGCCAATGGTTCTTATCCGTTTTTTTTCGAGGGCTTCTTACAAGGGCGGGAGGTTTCATAGGTTCATGTCTCTAGTTTGCTGCTTTTGCATCGTCAATTTGGCCTCATCTGCCAATTCCATGAAGTATCTATCAAGTAACCAGCATTTCAGGACCTACAAACTCCTGTCAGTCTGTTCATTTTTGCAGCTCACCCTCTCTAAGCCACCAGGGGAGGGAAGTCGGGATGTTCTTGGCACGCCTACCAGTTACTGGCCAGGTTTTCATGGTGTTTCAGACTTCCTGTCTCCTTCCCTTGGCGCAGTTCTCTTTTACCACGCTTACAACTTTCCCTTCATTTGTATATATGGTAAGTCAGGAGTTTGCGGTTATTTCTGTACCACAGTCATGTTATTGGATTAAAGTAGTTGTCCTTCTCTGCAACATTCCTTGGGTCTGCTCTTTCTCCATCCTCTCACTCAGGGGAGGGCTGGCAGCCTTAGGCCTGGGGGGCAAGTCCAGTCAAGTGGCCCATTGAACCACTGAATCAGCTCACCACTCAGCTACACCACATTCCCTGTACAGAGAGAGAGGGAGACTGCTCCACGTTGCCCCAAAGAGAGAGAGACTGCTTGACACTGCCTGCACAGAGAGAGAGAGACCGCTTCACACTGCCTCCACAGAGAGAGACCGCTTCACACCGCTCGCACAGAGAGAGACCCCGCTTCACACTGCCTGCACAGAGAGAGATCCCGCTTCACACTGCCTCCACAGAGAGACCCCGCTTCACACTGCCTGCACAGAGAGAGACCCCGCTTCACACTGCCTGCACAGAGAGAGACCCCGCTTCACACTGCCTGCACAGACCCCGCTTCACACTGCCTGTACAGACCCCGCTTCACACTACCTGCACAGACCCCGCTTCACACTGCCTGCACAGAGAGAGACCCCGCTTCACACTGCCTCCACAGAGAGAGACCCCGCTTCACACTGCCTCCACAGAGAGAGACCCCGCTTCACACTGCCTGCACAGACCCCGCTTCACACTGCCTGCACAGAGAGAGCAGTCACTTTCTGTGCAGGCACTGTGAAGCAGTCAGTCTCTGTACAGGCAGTGTGAAGTGGAGCAGTCTCTCAGAGAATGGAGCAGTCTCTCAGAAAGAGACTGCATGATTGCCCCCAGAGAAACTGAGAAAAAGAGCTTGCCCCTTTCCCACACCCAGTACACAGACCAATGAGACTGCAGGAAGATGAAGACTAAAGACTGTGCTGTCACTTCTAAGACACTAAGCACTACCTGTGGAGTCCGGAGCTTCTCTGGTGAGTGAGCACCACACCACTGGGCAAGCCAAGCAAGCAGAGTAGCTGAGAGTCACAGTGAGCGCAGCAGCCTAAACACATAAGTCCTGCTGTCTCCCCGGCATGAACTCCAGATTCACCAGGGTCCAGGTTCCTCCTGTCTCAATTGCGGATAGTAAGAAATGCACATGCAGGCGCATGCCGGAGCACCGGCCAGATTAAGGGCATTGTGGGCCTGGTGCTGCAGTGGAGCAGGTTTAGGCGTGGCAGGGATATGAGGTAAGTAATGTCATATCCCAGCTCTTGCCCAGACTTGGTCACAGCCCCACAGGGCTTTAATGTTAGGGAAGCCCAGAACTTGAATTACCAAGCTTCCGTAAGAGCCGTGTGTTGGTGTGTGCTCTGAGGTGAAAGTTTCCAAGCCATCAGAATACAGTGATCACTGCTGGCAGCTATAGCAGCCAGCACTGATCGCTAAAAAACATAAAGACACACTGGTTGTACTGTCAGTTGATGGAGTCAAATTCTGTACAACCAGTCTGCACAGAGATAGATTGAAATGTCTGCTGAACCGGCAGAATTTCAATCTGTCTATTGTGGCCTAAGTCCACCAGTCTCTGGGTTTAATAATATCCTCAAATCTTCTGAAAGGGGGGCTCCACTTAGGTGTAGAAATTCACTTTGAATGCCACCTTATTTCCAGAACTCTCTTTAGGGTCCTTTAACACTGAAGGTGCTGTACAGGCGCTTTAGTGCTTAAAAATAGCACCTGTAAAGCGCTTCTTATGCCACCCCAGGTTTCCCACTGGGGCGGTGCGCTTGAAGGACATTCTGAAAAGTCCAGCAAGCAGCATTATTGGGGCAGTTTGGGGGAGGTGCCCAGTCCATTGAAATGAATCCAATACGGCCATTTTTAACACTTTCTTTGGCCACTAGTGGGGGTTAAAAGTGCCCCGCTAGCGCCACTAAAACAATGGTAAAGCGCCACTAGAACGAGCAGCGCTGTACCACTACCGCCCACATCGCCCCAGTGTGAAAGTACACTTTGGTATTAGATGTGCAAACAAAAAGGTGAGACCACATCTAATACCTACAGAGAGTAATGGAAATAAGGTGGAGTTCAAAGTGAACTGTGTCATTACCTGCAGGGATTGGCATTTAGGGGGGTTAAAGCAGGCAGGGATGAAATGGGATATCAACTATTCACTGCCTGTCAAATGCCTCTGAAAAGTGACCTGAGCATGGATCACTTTTCAGAGGAGTGACAGTGGCTGCTGCAAGTGAATACAAGCATTTAGGCTCACACTGGTGTGCTGCGGTTTGGCTGCAGTGCGGGTGTACTGGCGGGTGTCACACCCCCTCAGACTTCTTTTAGGTTACTCATTATTGCTGCATGTTCTGAAAGTGCACCAAACATGCAGCATGCAGGACGTTTTGTGCACTTTCAGAACATGCAGTAAAAATGTGCATCCTCTATGTCTCAGGGGCAACATGCAAGATGACTGCCAGTACACCAGCACTGCAGCCAAACTGAAGCATGTCAGTGAGAGCCCACATCATACCATCTAGCCCTAGGAGGGCAAGGTACTGGCACAGGCTGCTAGAAGAAAAATCCTTGGCTGCAGAGAGGAGGAGCTCACTTACTTGGATGGTCCCAGCCTCCCAGGAGCCTCCCTGGATTCCAGCCAACTGCTCAGATTGAGCAGAGAGCAGGTCCAGCCTCTGCCAGCCAATGGTGTGGAGTAGGGAGGGGCTGGGCGGGGCTGTGCTGTGTAACACAGACTGTCAGCCCTGACATGAAGACATCGCTGGCTCACAGTACTGGACTCGGCCAGCTCAAGAACTGTGCATGTTGCAGTTTTGAGCTGAAGACACAGCAGCCTTTGCCACCGCATTTCAGAGCAGCCCAGGGGGCAATTGCATCCCTGCCCCCTGGCCCAGCCCTCCCCTGCTCTCACTACAAACAGTTAGTTTGCATGTCCAGGTTACTTGCCAAACCAGGCTTGAATCCTAAACCCCTTTTCTGTATCCATCTGGTTCGGAGGCAACTTTAGTCGGTCCCGCACAAAGGGTCCCTTCTTTTTATCAGGTCCATGGGGCGCTGGAGATCCTCAATTTTTTAGCAGCTACTTACGTATCCCTCCTTTTCTGTAAATATTAAATGGGCTCCTGCGCTTTATATGGAATTCAGGAGGGATGTTCTTATTCACTGGATGCCGCAAACACTTTTATGAGACACCAAGTCATGTATTCAAATAAAGGAAAAAAACAGAGTGGTGTTGAGCTTCCAGGGAGGTGGAACATTAAAGGCGAGCCTGAGAAGGCTGATTCGTTTGAATAGGAGTATAACCTAATGTTATGTAATCACCCCAAACAAATTAAAATCAAATATAGCAATAAATGATCTAAATTCAGCATAAAAAATAATCTAACCCCTAATAAAAGTGCTCATATGGATTAAACCGTGTATATATAATAGTTGAGTATCAAAGTGCCAAGTGCAACTTATAACTCTATAAGAAATGCTAGGTGCAATAGTAAACATAAAATTATTGAAACACACCCAGTAATCAAACTATAAACCAAATTTGTATAACAAAAAGTGCTGAGTGCATATAGTAAACAAAAAACTGGAACACATGCAATTGGCTAACTGAGTGAACACAGTCCAGTGGCAGTATCAAGTATACATATAAAGTGACTCCGTGCTTATAAAGTGCGTCAAAGGGTCTTCCTCCACACAAGTGATTCCACGTGTAAGTGTACACACTAGGTAATTACCTCCCCGCTATATAAAGTATAGCGTATATGCAGCCTCCTCAAAGATGCACCAGGGATCAGAGGGGAGAAGAAAAAAGGGGGGGGGGCTTCAAGGAATCACTCTCAGGTCTCCGTCTGTGTAAACTCCATCAAAGTGCTCCAATATAGCTCAAAGAACAGATATGAGGGCAACCATAGTGTAGCAAGATTTAAAAGGTCACTACTTTATTTATGTAGCGGGGTCTCTTTAAGGACTATAAAACTACTGTTCCCAGAACCCCGCTGGTTCCCAGGATGCTTTGAGTTATGTCTCAAAGACTCATGGGGGAGGATATATAAGGAGGGGGAGAGGCCTAGTTCTTCCTCTTTGGACACCCCCCTCTCTCCTAGCAAGAGGAGGTCTGTGCTGAACTGCTGAAAAGCACAAGGCCTGAAGCCTGGGCCTTGTGCTCTTTTCCAAAGAGCCCTCTGCCAGCTTAGTTGCACCTGAGAGACATTTTCTCATTCCTTGCTGCAGTACACCAGAAGGATTGAAGACTCGGAGGTCGGTGGATTCCTGTTCCTAGACGAAAAGGCAGAGAAACCGGATTTGGACTTGTCCGGGTGGTGAGAGCTGTTTAAAGACAGATGCTTTATCTTTATTATTATACGTTTGGATTACAAAGTTGTTCTTCAAGTGCACCACCGAAAGATTGCTAGCGAATATTGTTTTACTGGACTTCCATCTAGATCAGTCAGGCCTGACTGCATAGGTAGAGAGTGCTGGGTGTTAGTTTACCCATGCGGGGAAGTAGCTGAAAAAGGGCAGCACTAGAGTTGCATAGAAATACTTTATTATGCTGACTACTCTGTTTATCTTTATCACTGGTTACTGCAGGGACCTGCTTATGTATTGCAATCCAAATGTTTGATTCATGTTATTCCTTTTATAAAAACAATAAGTAAAGTCAGTTATATACTTTCAAGGATTGTCTATGAGCTTGAGTTATCCACCCACGCACACACACATATTTAGAGTATAAGTGATTTAATGTGTATTGCTAGATACTAACTGTGCCAAAGTGTGTAGTGCAGATTGCCGGGGGGTTGGCGGAGCTGTGCTCAGGACCCAAACCAAACTTGCGGCCCTCTTAAGTGAGGGTATCACTATACGTGGGGGCTCGTAAATCCGGGATTTCTGAGACAGCGGTGAACACGCCAGAGGTACCGGCATGGACCCACAGGGAGTCAGAGCGTGGTGTGAAGCGGCTAAGGCCGACCCAAGTCAGTCAGTGGTCATTAGCCTCCCAGGGGAGAAATGGTCAACAGAGACCGTAGAGGAGTTAATGAAGTCAGTGTCCCCAGACCATGAACCATGCATGATGGAGATAAAATCAGACCCAGACATCTCATATCAGTATGCGCTAGTGGAATACTGGGATGGGATGCCGGAGGCTTGCAAGCGCAACCGTGTACGGACACAAGACAACAGATCCTATAGGTTGGCGCACGCAACAAAGGAGGAGTCACCGCAGTGGGAGTCCCTCAACCCTACTGTGGGGTAACTCAACTAGCAGAGGAACTCCTGCCAAAGCTGTCCAGAAAGGAGCTGAGCTATGACCAATTGGAAGACCCCATGGGGAGATTGGTCCTTGAAGCTTTGGAGAATCCAGAGGGACTTCGACATCACCCTTCCAAGGAGGCTCGCCTGCTGAGGAAAGAGTTGGATAAGCTACAAGTACATCAGGGAGTGGTCTGCCGAAGGGGCCCCTCTGATAACTCAGAAGATAAGTGGCAGTTGTTTCTCCCAGAAAAGCACAGAGAGACGGTACTAATTGCCTTACATGACCAGCATGGCCATCTAGGGGCGGAGAGAACTTTCCAGCTTGTCAGAAGCCGGTTCTATTGGCCCTGTATGAGGGCAGAAGTGGAGGAATATTGCCGTTCCTGTGCACGATGCATCCAGAGGAAGACTCTACCCCATCAAGCTGCCCCAATGGGCCACCTACAGAGTCAGGGTCCAATGGATCTGGTGTGCATTGACTTTCTCTGCCTCGAACCCGATTTGAGTGGATTGGGAAATGTTCTGGTGGTAACCGATCATTTCACCCGTTATGCCCAGGCTTTCCCCACCAAAGACCAAAAGGCCTCCACTGTGGCCAAGGTGCTCATGGAAAAATACTTTGTCCACTATGGATTACCACAGAGAATCCACTCAGACCAAGGAAGGGACTTTGAGAGTCGTCTGATCCGGAACCTACTGGACTCATTGGGAGTAGAGAAGACCAGGACTACACCTTATCATCCACAAGGAGATGCCCAACCTGAGAGGTTTAATCGGACCTTACTAAACATGCTTGGAACTCTAGAGACAGAGAAGAAGCAACACTGGAGCCAACACATATCAGCTCTGGTGCACGCTTACAACTGCACCACAAGTGATGTGACGGGTTACTCCCCCTACCGTCTCATGTTTGGGAGAGAAGCAAGATTGCCGGTGGATCTGGCCTTTGGCATTTCCCTAGACCATGCCTCTGCTACCTCCCACAAGGGATATGTGGACCGACTTAGACACAATTTAAAAGTGGCCCATGAACGAGCTCAGGCGGCCTCGGACCAAAGGGGAGCTCGCAACAAGAGGAACTTCGATCTGAAGGTTCGAGTGCAAGACCTGCAGCCTGGGGACCGTGTACTGCTACGCAATCTGGGGATCCCTGGGAAGCACAAGCTTGCTGATAGATGGAGATCGGAGCCCTAAGTCATTTGCAGAAAGCTACCTGGATTGCCTGTGTATAAGCTAAAACCAGAGGGGAAAGTGGGGCCCTTGAAGACTTGGCACAGGAATCATTTGCTCCCGCTTACTGAAGCAGTCAGAATACCTCCAGTGAGAAGTCCACCTGAATCTGTTTCCATTCTGGATACCCCGGGACCTAGCACTCGGTCTCAGACCTCCCGGGTTAGAGATGGACAAGATACCCAACGAGGTGAAGGTGGAAGAGGAGAGCTTGAGTGGCTATGGCCTTCATCAACTCCAGAAAATTCTGCCATAGATCTCCCACCTACTGAGGATACACAGGATGGGACACTGAACCCAGAAGCTACAGAGTTCATTCCATCTAGTGATGTGCCTGAAGGCTGGGAAGATATCCCTAGCATTTACTCAGAAGAGGAAGGAACCGATGTTCCAGAACCAGTGATGCTGTCAGAATGTGTTCCTGAAGTAGAGCCTGTGGCACTAGAGCCTGAAGTCCCAAGAGAACAGAGAGCTCGCCGAGTTGTGAGACCCCCCAAGAAGCTAACCTACTCTCAAATGGGGGAGAGCTCTGAGGACTCTGTTGTGACTGCTAGAAGAAGTGCTGAACGCTCTAATCCTTCCACTGACCATTTGGTGGAGGGCAACCCCAGCTCACTCTCTGGCACAGTTAGGCAGGCCACTCATGTCAGTGTGACCTGTGGGACAGGGAATCCCACCTCTGAGTTCTGGTGGAAATTCCCTGTACCAACATCATACTCAGCACTTTCAAAATTGGTACAGGATATGTGTTAAAAGTTTATCTTTGGGGACCAAAGAGTTTAAGTGGGGGGAGTGTGTAGCGGGGTCTCTTTAAGGACTATAAAACTACTGTTCCCAGAACCCCGCTGGTTCCCAGGATGCTTTGAGTTATGTCTCAAAGACTCATGGGGGATGATATATAAGGAGGGGGAGAGGCCTAGTTCTTCCTCTTTGGACACCCCCCTCTCTCCTAGCAAGAGGAGGTCTGTGCTGAACTGCTGAAAAGCACAAGGCCTGAAGCCTGGGCCTTGTGCTCTTTTCCAAAGAGCCCTCTGCCAGCTTAGTTGCACCTGAGAGACATTTTCTCATTCCTTGCTGCAGTACACCAGAAGGATTGAAGACTCGGAGGTCGGTGGATTCCTGTTACTAGACGAAAAGGCAGAGAAACTGGATTTGGACTTGTCCGGGTGGTGAGAGCTGTTTAAAGACAGATGCTTTATCTTTATTATTATACGTTTGGATTACAAAGTTGTTCTTCAAGTGCACCACCGAAAGATTGCTAGCGAATATTGTTTTACTGGACTTCCATCTAGATCAGTCAGGCCTGACTGCATAGGTAGAGAGTGCTGGGTGTTAGTTTACCCATGCGGGGAAGTAGCTGAAAAAGGGCAGCACTAGAGTTGCATAGAAATACTTTATTATGCTGACTACTCTGTTTATCTTTATCACTGGTTACTGCAGGGACCTGCTTATGTATTGCAATCCAAATGTTTGATTCATGTTATTCCTTTTATAAAAACAATAAGTAAAGTCAGTTATATACTTTCAAGGATTGTCTATGAGCTTGAGTTATCCACCCACACACACACACACACATATTTAGAGTATAAGTGATTTAATGTGTATTGCTAGATACTAACTGTGCCAAAGTGGGTAGTGCAGATTGCCGGGGGGTTGGCGGAGCTGTGCTCAGGACCCAAACCAAACTTGCGGCCCTCTTAAGTGAGGGTATCGCTATATTTATAAATTAAAATTACTCACAAACAAATGGGGTAAGTCAGGCAGTATTAGCAGCAAGACAATTCAAACAGACCGCTCCGGTGCGAGCGTCACTTCCGGTCTCCGTATCCTACGTGTTACGTCACTTCCTATGACTTCATGATTACATACCATTAGGTTATGCTCCTATTCAAACAAATCAGCCTTCTCAGGCTCGCCTTTAATGTTCCACCTCCCTGGAAGAGCAACACCACCCTGTTTTTTTCCTTCGTTTTTTTTCCTCCTTTTCTGTAGTCATCCTGGCATTCGCATTTTCTGGTCTAATAGTTGTTGCAGGCCCTGCTTTGTAGCTTTCACATCACACCTACTACATTTCTCTTTTTGCCCTCTTTTAGGCATACTGACCAGCTAGACCAAGGCACGCCGCAGGTCTTGGTAGTTAGGGCTATCGTATTTCCAAGTGAAGACTCTGACTACAAGTTGGAAGGCTAGCCACAGGCTAGCCTGAATTTGTAGGAGTCTGAGGGCTTTATATCTCCCCTCCTCCATCAGAGCCTTCGTCGGCTAATTTCTGGGTTCCCTCCCACCCGTTCCCCCTTACTTTCATTATTTCATTTACATTTCATACATATCCATTTGGGGTATGCCCTCTTTTAGGCATACTGACCAGCTAGACCAAGGCACGGCACAGGTCTTGGTAGTTAGGGTTATCGTATTTCCAAGTGAAGACTCTGACTACAGATATATATATATATATACGAAGGAATGTGTGCTTTTTGTAAGAGGAGTCTCAGCACAATTCAGACAAACTGTTGTGGCTCAAATGGTATGAAAATGAATGTTATCACTGTACAGAAAACAAGTTTTAGCCCTCCTCAGTTCCCATATACTTTATTTTTCTAAGACCCGGTTCACACTGAAGCAGCACGACTTGTAGTGCGACTGCCTCAGGCGAAAAGGATCCGACTTTAGCGGCGGCTTGCAAAACTACTTCTGTATAGAAGTCAATGCAAGTCGCCCCAAAAGTCATACAGGAACCTTTTTCTAAGTTGGAGCGACTTGAGTCGCTCCGATTAGAACTGTTCCATTGCACAGAGCGGGACGCAACTTGTCAGGCGGCTAAGTCGCCTGACGAGTCGCCCCTGTGTGAACCGGCCCTTAGGCTTCTTTCTTTTGGCATTGTTTTCATTTAACTTCCAAGTTGCTTATACTGTAACTCACTCCTTGAAGTGTTGAGGATGACGTATTATTTACATTTAGATGCTTTATATCATTTCTGTACTCTTTTAAACTTTTAATAAAGCTCCAGATGAATACGGCATTATTGCAGCATTTTTTTTTTTTTTTTTGTGCAGAGGTTTTGAGTTGACAAGTGACCAACGAAAAACAGTAAAACGCCTGTAATCTGCCAAAAAAGAAGCTCATGTACTTTTTTGAGAGTGTTTTGCTTAACCACTTAAGCCCCGTACCATTTGGCTGGCCAAAGACCAGGCCACTTTTTGCGACTCGGCACTGCGTCGCTTTAACTGACAATTGCGCTGCCGTGCGATGTGGCTCCCAAACAAAATGAATGTCCTTTTTTTTTCCACAAATAGACCTTTCTTTTGGTGGTCACATCCGCAGCATTTCCAATTTTATGTGATTTGTGATCACTATCGGATTTTGCAGCATTTACACATTTATAGTTATTTAGTTATTGTAGTAGCGCAGAAGTCCTTTTTTATATTATTTCTTTTGGTAGTATTTGATTGCCCCTGCGTTTTTTATTTTTTGCGCTATAAACAAAAAAGAGTGCCGATTTTGAAAAAAAAGCATTATTTTAAACTTTTTGCTATAATAAATATCCCCAAAAATATATAAAAAAACTTTTTTTTTCTCAGTTTAGGCCGATACATATTCTTCTACATATTTTTGGTAAAAAAAAAAAAAAAAAATCACAATAAACGTTTATTGATTGGTTTGCGCAAAAGTTATAGCGTCTATAAAATAGGGGATAGATTTAGGGAATTTTTATCAATATTTTTTTTTACTATTAATGGCGGTGATCATCATTTTTTATCCTGAGCGTGACATTATGGCGGACACCTCGGACAATTTTGACACATTTTTGGGACCATTGGCATTAATACAGTGATCAGTGCAATTAAAATTGCATTGATTACTGGGAAAATGTCACTGGCAATGAAGGGGTTAACACTAGGGGGGCAGGGGAGGGGTTAATATATATGCTATTTTGTGTTCTAACTGAAGGGGGGAGGGGTCTGTGCAGGGAAACTAACAGATCGCTGTCCATGCTCTGTATGAACAGATGATCTGTCAGTTACCTGCTCAAAGAACCGGAAACTGTGTGTTTACACCCACAGCTCCTGGTTCTCCGTGTGCCCCGAGCGATTGAGACCACCGGGTAGGGATGAGCTTCATGTTCGACTCGAACATCGGCTGTTCGCCCGTTGGGCGAATTCCGAACGTTATGGGCCGTTCGCGCCAAATTCGTGTGGCGCTCACGGCTCACAATGCACTGCGATGGCGCAGTGCATTGCTGGCTCATGATTGGCCAAGCATGCACTGTGACCCCGCATGCTTGGCCAATCACAGCGCCGGCAGCGAGGAGAGCCATGATTGGCCACAGGCAGGATGCCTGTGGCCAATCATAGCTCAGGCTGTGTAGTACACGCCCCACACTATATAAGGCCGCCAGCGCGGCGGCCTTGTGTAGTGTGTTGGCGTCTGCAGCAGTTAGTGGGTGTTCTGTGTACCTTCAACACAGTATACACCGATCGTTATCGGCCGATTTTCGTTCTTGCTCTTCTGCAGTGGTTGTTGTCTGCGTGCCCTGACCGCAGTATACACCGCTATATTCACCTACATAGCTAGCGATATATCTATCTTTTATAATAGAGCTTGCAGTCAGTGTTAGGAGCTTGTGTGTGCTGTCTGCGTGCTCTGAACCCAGTACACACTGCTATATCCACCTATATAGCAAACTATCTTGCTCGTTTTAAATAGAGCTTGCAGTCAGCGGTAGGAGCTTGTGCGTGCTGTCTGCGTGCTCTGAACCCAGTACCCACCGCTATATCCACCTATATAGCAAACTATCTTGCTCTTTTTAAATAGAGCTTGCAGTCAGTGGTAGGAGCTTGTGTGTGCTGTCTGTGTGCTCTGAACCCAGTACACACCACTATATCCACCTATATAGCAAACTATCTTGCTCGTTTTAAATAGAGCTTGCAGTCAGCGGTAGGAGCTTGTGTGTGCTGTCTGCGTGCTCTGAACCCAGTACACACCACTATATCCACCTATATAGCAAACTATCTTGCTTGTTTTAAATAGATCTTGCAGTCAGCGGTAGGAGTTTGTGCGTGCTGTCTGCGTGCTCTGAATCCAGTATACACCGCTATATCCACCTACATAGCTCTTCTCTATTTGAACCATCTGCCATCTGCAGGAGTTATTGGAAGTTGTGTGTGCCTCCAGCACAATATACACTACCCAATTGCTGTTTTTCCCAACTCCCTTCAGGCCATTACCATGTCTGGAAGGCCAGCAAGGAGAGGCAGACAGGTGCAAGCCGATAAAAGAGGGCAAGCAGGCTCTGTGTCTAGAGACAACAGTGCTGGTCGTGGTGCATCGTCATCATCAGCACGTGGCCACTGGACACGCTTGTCCTTCTTTTCGGCAGCTGGACACGTTGAGCCGCAACATGCCAACGACTTGATAGAGTGGATGACCAAGCCCTCTTCATCCTCCTCATCCTCTCTCACCGCGTCTCAGGGTACTAGCAAAGCAGCTGCCAATGCATCGTCTTCCCTCCTCTCAATGTCATCATCAGTGACTCCTTCCCTAGACCCACCACGTCCTCCTGAGGAGTCTCCTGAACTCTTTGAGCACAGTGTTGGGTACATGCTCCAGAAGATGCCCAGTGTTTTTTAGGCTCTGATGATGATACTCAGCTAGAGGAAGGCAGTAGCGTGAATGCAGAGAGAGGGGATGCTCAAGAAGGACAGCAATCTGGCAGTCATGTTCCACAAGCTGCAGCATACTGCCAGGTTTGCTCCAGCGATGAAGAGGGAGGGGATGATGAGGGCACTGACTCCATGTGGGTGCCTGGTAGGAGAGAGGAGGAGGAGGAGGCGGAGGCACATCTCCAACGAGGCAGGATGCCCTCCGGGGGCCAGCTTAGGGGCAGCACAACGACTGAATCACACCGCAGAGCTCCGTCGATGCAGGGCGCTGTCTCTGCGCGTTATTCTAAAAGTTCTTTGGTGTGAGCCTTTTTTGAGACGAGTGCATCAGATCGCACCGCTGCTATTTGCAACATATGTCTCAAGCCTATCTCGCGTGGCCAAAACATCAGCCGCTTGGGCACCACATGCTTGACCAGACATATGTTGACCTGCCATGCAGCTCGTTGGCAAGCGTACCTCAAAGACCCACACCAAAGAACAAAGCGGACCTCTCCTTGCTCCTCATCAGCTGGCATCTCCAACCCCACTAGACCTTCAGTCCTCTCTGAAACCTGCTCTGAGAGGAATGAAGGTGTAGAATTAGGTGTGTCACAGCCAAGTGCTTGCGGGCACTCTGCTAGCAGTACAGCCACGTCAGATTATAGCAGGCAAATGTCCCTGCCCCAGCTGCTGGACCGGCGAAAGAAGTTCACTCCCAGCCATCCACATGCCCAGCGGTTGAATGCTAGCTTGGCTAAATTGCTAGCACTTCAACTGCTGCCTTTTCAGTTGGTAGACTCGGCCCCCTTCCGTGAGTTTGTACAATGTGCGGTTCCTCAGTGGCAGGTCCCCAAACATGGAAGGCGATTCCGGCTCTCTACCGGCATGTGGAAGGCAATGTCCTTGCCTCGCTGGACAGGGCGGTCAGCGGAAAGGAGCATATTACCGCTGACTCATGGTCCAGCAGGCATGGACAGGGATGTTACCTGTCTTTCACGGCCCATTGGGTCACTCTTCTGGCAGCTGGGAAGGATGCAGGACAAGGTGCAGTAGTGTTGGAGGTTGTTCCGCCACCACGCCTCCAAAATGCTACTATTGGTTGTGACACACCTCTCTCCTCCACCCCCTCCTCTTCTTCTTCCTCCATGGCCTCTTCCAGTGCTCTGTCCTCAGAACCAGCGGTGCTCCGTAGGCGTTCCAGGGGCTATGCAAGTACGCAGGCAAAACGATGCCATGCCGTGCTTGTGCTGGTTTGTTTGGGGGACAGGAGCCACACTGGGGTGGTTGTTTTGTTAGCTCTGCAGGGGCAGGCCAAGAGGTGGTTGACACCACGCCAGCTTAAGCCAGGAATGGTGGTTTGCAACAATGGCACCAACCTCCTCTCCACCCTCCGACAGGGACAACTGACCCATGTGCGCTGTGTAGCTCACGTCCTTAACCTGGTGGTGCAGCGGTTCTTGGGCAGGTACCCAGGCTTACAGGATGTCCTGAAGCAGGCCAGGAAAGTCTGTGTGCATTTACACCGATCATTTAATGCCTGTGCTCGGCTGGCTGAGCTCTAAAAGGAGTTGAACCTGCCCAAGAACCGCCTTATATGTGACATGCCCACCAGGTGGAACTCAACGTTGGCCATGCTGCAGCGGCTGCACATGCAGCAGAGGGCCATCAATGAGTACCTGTGTGACTATGGCACCAGGACAGGGTCAGGGGAGCTCGGTTTTTTCTCACCATGCATGCACTGTCCTGTCACCATTTGAGGAGGTCACAAGGATGGTGAGCAGTGACAGTGCATGCATCAGTGACACTGTACCTCTTGTCCACCTTTTGGAGCATACGCTGCATGGAATAATGGACAGGGCACTTGAGGCAGAACAGAGGCAGGTAGAGGAGGACTTCCTTGCCTCTCAAGGCCCCCTTTATCCAGACAGTGTTCCTGCTGTGCCACCCATCACACAGGAATAGGATGAGGAGGAGGAAGAGGAGGAGGAGGATGATTGTGTCAGCATGGAGGTGGAGGCTGGCACTTAGCAGCAGCAGCAGTCTTGTAGGGAGGATTTACAGTCCCAAGAAACCCATGGACTTGTACGTGGCTGGGAGGAGGTAGCTGCGGATCATGTTGTCCTTAGTGACCCAGAGGACTCCGGACCGAATGCCTCAGCTAACCTACGCTGCATGGCCTCCCTGATCCTGCAAAGCCTGCGGAAGGATCCTCGTATTCTTTGGATCAAGGAGAGGGACCATTACTGGCTGGCCACTCTCCTTGATCCACGGTACAAGGGTAAGGTTGCTGACCTTATCTTGCCATCGCAGAGGGAGCAGAGGATGAGACATCTCCGGGAGGCCTTGCAGAAAGGTCTGTGCAATGCGTTCCCAGAGACTGGGAGGTTACAAACTCCTGGTCCTGGACAACGTGTTGCTGAGGCATCGGTCAGAAGGAGAAGTAGAGAAGGTGACTGTCTGACTGATGCTTTCAGACAATTTTTTAGCCCGCAGCCCCAAGGTATGATCAGTTCCAGCAACCATCGCCAGTGTCTGATTTACATGGTGCAGGAATACCTAGGGGCAAGGTCAGACTTGGACACCTTTCCCACCGAAAATCCTCTGGCTTACTGGGTCTTGAGGATGGATCACTGGCCAGAGCTTGCACAGTATGCAATTGTGCTACTGGCCTGTCCTGCATCCAGCGTTCTTTCAGAACGCACCTTCAGTGCTGCTGGTGGCTTTGTTAACGATCACAGGGTGCGCCTGTCCACCGAATCAGTTGATCGACTGACCTTCATCAAGATGAATCAGTCTTGGATCACCCACAGCTACCAAGAACCTGAAGCTGATGTAACCAAATCATTTTTTTTGAAATATCACATCCTTTCAAGACTGCCTATGCTGATGCTGAGTGACTGTCCTGTTATGTTGATTGTCTATCTTCTTCCTCCTCCGCTGATATGTTGGAAGAACATTTCTGGTTCTGGGTGATGCCATCAGCCCAATTTTTCTGCCCCTGTTTAACAGGGGCGTTTAATTACAATTTTTGATGCAATGCTTTGCAGCAGGGCTAATTCCTGCACTAAAACTAGAGTATATGGGAGAGGTTGCAGTGTCATGGCACCAGCACCAGTGCCTAAGGCCCAATTTTTCTGCCCCTGCTTAACAGGGGCATTTAATTACAATTTTTGATGCAATGCTTTGCAACAGGGCTAATTCCTGCACTAAATCTAGAGTATATGGGAGATGTTGCAGTGTCGTGGCACCAGCACCAGTGCCTAAGGCCCAATTTTTAACAGGGACATGTAATTACAATTCTTGATATAATTTTTCACAGGAGGGCCCGTTCTTGTGCCCACCCAGTAACTGTGAGGACTTATAGTGTTGTGGCACCAGCACCACAACCACCAAAGGTACATTTTTCTACCACTCTTCAACAATGGCATGTAATTACAATTCTTGATATAATCGTTCACAGCAGGGCGCTCCAGCGCCCACCAAGAGTCACTTTGAGGGCTTACAATGTTGTGGCAAAACCAACACCTTGTTCCGCCATTTCTGCAGAGCATATAGGGCAGGCCCCTACTTTCAAATATCCAACTTACAAACATCTCCTACTTGCAAACGGAAGGAGACAACAGCAAGTGAGATGAAAAAAGATGGATGACAAAACAAATTATACAGGGGTGAGAACCCTTCCCTATGTTTTCCAAAAAGCTTAAAAATTGTTTTTTTGACTGGAGCTACACTTTAAAAATGTACCAGTTGAAAATTACAAACAGATTCTACTTAACACAACAAACCTACACAGTCCCTGTCTTGTTTGCACCGCCTGTATACTGCTGTTCTGAGTATACAGGGCCTGGGGGCCACACGTATTTCCTTTTTTTAATATGGGTACGGGGTTCCCCTTAATATGCGTACAAGACCCAAAGGGGCTGGTAATGGGCAGGGAGGGCTACCCATGCCATTTTTCTCAATGATTTTAAACCATATTGCAGGAACCAGATATAACATTAAAACCGCAAGCAGTTTTAAATTATGTTATTTCCGTTAAATGTCATTTTGTGCAGGGACTGTTCTAAACACAGGAAACACGTGGCACTTCACAGGCATACTACAGACACCCCCCAGGCACCATATTTAAAGGAATATTTCACTTTTTATTTTCACTTTAATCGTCATTAAAATCAGTGCTCCCGCCAAAACGGCCATTTTTTTAAAACATTTTAGGCATTGACCCATGTCCCCTGGGGCAGGAGCCAGGTCCCCAAACCCTTTTTAGGACAGCATCTTGCATATTAGCCATTAAAATTAGCACTTTTAATTTCGAACGTTTGAGTCCCATAGACTTCAATGGGGTTCTAAAGTGCGTACGAATTTGGGGTCCGTTCGAAAGTTCTGGTGCGAACCGAACCGGGGGGTGTTCGGCTCATCCCTACCGTCGGGCACTCGCATCGGCTCGGGGAGCGAGCGTCGGTGTGCACACACCCCCTAGTGGCCGTTTATGTTACAGACGTAACATAACAGCGATTCACGCAGTCGAGCCATGCTGCCGCAGTACAACTGCGGCGGCTGGTCGGCATGTGGTTAAGGCGACAGTTGAGGCCATTGAAATGAATGAGATTTTTCTTGTTGGGTGTTTTTAGAGCTGAGGCTTAGAGAAAAAAAAATGCCTGAAATCGCCTACATATGAATGGAGCCTTAATGTTTTCTCAACTATTCTTGACGTCAATCATTTTGCTAGGAATCTCCTTCAAGGAAGAGAGGAGGACAAGGAAGAGAGGAGGACAAGGAAGTACAGAGAATAGTTATTTTTTCTTTGCTGACCAATGCACACAAGTCTATTTAGAACAGCTTTACACTGACTCCTCAGATGACAGTGCTTTGCATAAAAGTGATAGGTTCTTCTTTCCCCTACATATATGTAGCGCCACAGTGGATGCCTTTCCACATGTAGCGGAGCAGGAATTTACAGAACTTAAGCAAACTTCCAATAATCGCATTTCTAATCTAACCCCGACAGGAGTTTCACGTTTTTCAAAAATGTAATATTGTAATTATGCACTTCAGCTCCAAAAGATTTTACCCCCTTCATGACCAGGGCATTTTTTGCTATTCGGCACTGTGTTACTTTAACTGACAATTGCATTGTCATGCAACACTATACGCAAATAACATGTATAGAATTTTTTTCCCCACAAATAGAGCTTTCTTTTGGTGGTATTACCACCGTTTTTTTTTTTTTTTTTTTTTTTTCAACATAACGAAAAAAATTACTGAACATTTAGAAAAAAAAAAAAAAACTATTTTTCCTGACGCCTTCATGGCAGCACACACTGGGTTGTGACTCCGCCCCCCACATCCTGACAGGATTGGATTAGCTATAAATTTGAAGGGGAGACCCCCCGCTGCATTCTCTTTTTTATCCTCACCTGACAGGTTGGTCGGACGCGTTTCCTGGTTACAGATGAAAAAAGCCTCTACCGCATTCGCCCCAGCAGGTTCTAGCCTCTAGTCTAATCTGGCAGAGGTATGCACTCAAAACAATTGATATGCTCACCTCTACTCCCAGCGCTCAAAGGGTGCAGTCAACTTAATCCCACCTGGGGATGGTTCTTAATACTTAGCTGCCATTATAAAATAAAACTTATCATGCATAAAAAACAAAAGAATTGGTTAACCTGAGGATTCAAATATAACCACTAACAGCGCTGATACCACATCTCCATATATAGCAAACAATTTTTCTACGTTAAGCATGTAGTACTTTTTAAAAAACCAGCAAGTCTTTTATCAAAATTGGTGTCCAAACACCAAGTATTATTATGTATATAGATGGCTGCTTACCAGATTCCAATCACTTTAGAGCCTGTCTCCACTATGTGGAAATCCTCTGTCTGGTTCTGTGTGTCCCGCTGATTGCTCTCACATTGATAGTAGACATGCAAAAGATTCAAGGGGTCTCATATAGTGTGATACCTTTTATTTAGGTTTGAAAAAATTCCTTCTCTGAAGACGTGAAAACACGAAACGCGTCAGTGCGGTGATCACACGAGCAAGAGGGTGAGTGTTAGCCGACAAGGAGCCGGGTCCACACACGGAGACTGTGTTGGATGAGATCTGCAGCCTACCGGTGAGACGATCGTGCGGCAGCACTTACACCACATATGTTATACGCTGGTTTTAAGTTGTTTTAAATGTAAGCATATTATGTAAGGGGGGGGGGAGGAATTTTTTCAAACCTAAATAAAAGGTATCACACTATATGAGACCCCTTGAATCTTTTGCATGTCTACTACCAATGTGAGAGCAATCAGCGGGACACACAGAACCAGACAGAGGATTTCCACATAGTGGAGACAGGCTCTAAAGTGATTGGAATCTGGTAAGCAGCCATCTATATACATATTCACGGAGGTGGAACAGCACATGGTGAAGGTGTAGGACCATACCCATACACACCCAGATATCTGAGAAGATTGTATGAATATGAATATGAAGGACTGCACTCATTGATGAGGAATAGAGTGTGATCTCTTGGTGTATGGACATTAATTCCTGACAAAAGTCTTGCTGGTTCTTTAATACTTGGTGTTTGGACACCAATTTTGATAAAAGACTTGCTGGTTTTTTAAAAAGTACTACATGCTTAACGTACACAAATTGTTTGCTGTATATGGAGATGTGGTATCAGCGCTGTTAGTGGTTATATTTGAATCATCAGGTTAACCAATTCTTTTGTTTTTTATGCAAGGTTCTAGCCTCTCCTGTTTAAAAGTCCCTCCTGTACAGTCTCTAAAGGAGCTTCTATGGAGGGAGCCCCCCGCTCTGGTGATCTCAAGGGGCGTTTTTACTGGCATTTTGATAAAGCTTTAAAGAAGCTTTCTTTGCAGTGGATCTCCTTTTTTTCTTGTTTTTTTCCCCCTTTTTCTCTTATTTATTTTCCTCTCAGAGTTCTGCTACAGTGACTAGAGCTCAGGTTTTATTTAACTTTAAAAAAAATTTATGTACCTTCCTTATCTCCAGCGGAGGGAGCAGGTCTTGCTGGTACCTGTTATCCCTCTCGTGCGCCGTTCGTTCCGCCACACTGCGCATGCCCAGTCTCAGGATTTTCGTTCCTGGGCTTACCTTGCTGCTTCCCTCTTCCCTCTTCCAAGATTCCGAGCGTCATTCAGCGGCGGTATGGCACCATTTTTTAAAAACACAGTGCTCCTGAATAAAATTCAATACATGATGTATTGCTGGCTGCAATTGGGAAAAAAACTGCTCTGCATCCCTAGATTCCTAATTCTGCTAAAGGTAAGTCCCTGTGGGGTTTCTTTGTATTCTTTCTACTTATTTTTTTCTGTTATATTTAATGTTAAATATTATTTAAATATTTATGCTTTATTTTTTTCTATGCAGTTAAATGTTTAAAAAAAAAAAAAAATGTCGGCATGATTCATAATAGTCCCTTCCTGCTTATGCATTCCTTCTTACGTTTTAGACTATCCTGTACCCTTTCCTTATGGAGTCCACTGCCCATGCAGACCACCATCAGCAAGTTAGGTAAGAGGCTTTACCGGTTAGGTACGTATTGAAAGGGAGATCAAAAGAGTGCCAGATGCTTAGTGCTGCCTTTTTTTTATTCCGGCAGCCCGGCTGAGTCAAGTTCTAGACAGGGGAGAAGCTCCAGCCATACCTCAAGCAGAAAATCTTGTAGAAGCCGCTCGAGATCCCCTTCACGCCACCGAAGGCATAGCCATTCACGGCATAGCCACTCATACCGCAGCCAGTCAAGACGTAGAAAATCTCCTCCCTCGCACCATCAGAGTCACCATGCTCGCCCTGCACCCAATGCCTGCTGGGTATGCGGTGCCCCGGCTTTGCCAGACAAGCTTGCTTGTCGTTCCTGCTTCAGTGAGGCCACTAGAGAAAAAGAAGCAGATGCTAGAATGGCCACGGATCTCATTAGGGAGTCCGTACGGGAAACATTGCTCGAGTCAGCTGCACCGGCTATGGATAGAGCAGTTCCTAGCACATCCTCTGCGGAACCTCGTATCACCCAAGTATCAGAATCCTCCTTGGAGGACGAGTGTCAGGATATGTCAGCCGGCTTTGACTTTTCCCTGGTGGAGCCTTTTGCGAAATCCGTTAAGGAGGCTATTTAGCTGGCAGGAGGACGTGGCTAATCCTCCGAAGGTACGGAAATATTTTCCGAATTTAAAAAGGGATCCAGAAACCTTCCCTTTTATTGAGGAACTTGAGGACCTCATCAAGGACGAATGGGAAAGATCAGATAAGAGAGCTAGCCTCTCGAATAGACTGGCGAAAATGTATCCCTTGAAGGAAGCAAAAGTGAGACCACTAATGAACGCCCCCGTCGTTGACTCTTCATTGATGTGCCTGGCCCATCACGTAACTTTACCGATCGAGGATGCGGTCTCTTTCCGGGATGTTTTGGATTGAAAAATGAATCTGGAGTTAAAAAAAGCTTATTCCACGGCTGGAGGGGCCTGTAGACCAGCAATTACTACGGCGGCAGTGGCCAGGGCCATCTCAGGATGGGCATCCGGAGTGGAGAAGGACCTCAGAGATGGCGTCGAGATGGAGAAAATAATATCTTCCCTGCAGGAGATCAGACTCGCAGGGGATTTCGTGGCAGAGGCCTCGGTAGATGTTATTAGATCTTCTGCAAGGTCAATGCTGGCCTCGGTGACAGCAAGAAGAGCTCTATCGCTCAAGCCATGGGTAGCGGACGCAGCCTCAAAAACGAATTGGTGTCGGACTCCATACGATGGTTCTAACCTGTTCGATGCCAAACTAGATTCAGCCATCTCCAAAGTTTCCGGTGGGAAGTCAGGTTTGATCCCCTCCGACAGAAGACCTAGGACACACAGAGGTCCAGCCTTCAAACGTAATTTACCAGACAAATACCGGGAATCTAGATCCTACCCTCCTGGTAGGGAGTTTAGAAGGGACTAGAGGGGCTCAAAACCCTCCTTTCTCAAATTACAGAAATCCAAGGCCAACCCGGCTGGGGATCAGCCAAAATCGTTTTGAAGATCCGCCTGCCTAACCGGCCCAGGTGGGCGCCAGGCTGAGAAGCTTTTCCAAAATTTGGGCAAGACACATAGAAGACTCATGGACACTTTCCACAATAACATTTGGGCACAAATGGAAGTTCAAGAACGGTCTTCCACCAAGCTATTTCCGTGCAACCAGGCTTCCATCTTCATTGTCCAAGAGGAGCCTGCTAGTGAAATATATAACGGAACTGAGACAAAAGGGTGCAATCCTAGAAGTACCATCACACCAAAAAGGGAGAGGGTTCTATACCCCTCTTTTTTTGGTGAAGAAGAAAACGGGCGACTTGCGACCCGTACTGGACATCAAGAGACTCAACAGAGGCATCCAAGTGGAGTCCTTCAAAATGGAGAGCTTACAGTCTATTCTCCTAGCAATAAACCTAAACGACTGGATGCTTTCTATAGATTTGTCGGACGCCTATCTTCACGTGCCAGTTCACCCGTTTTTTCAAAAATTCCTACGCTTCGCCATAGATCAACACCACTTCCAATTTCAGTGTCTTCCGTTCGGCATCTCCTCGGCTCCCAGGACGTTTACCAAAGTTCTGCTGCCACTAGTAGCTTTCCTCAGGGAGAAAGGGTTACGAGTCCACCACTATCTGGACGACATCCTGCTGTTAGCGGAAGATCAAGAATCCCTGACTCTCCACTGGGAGATTCTCCTTGCGACCCTCCAGAAATTAGTTCCTATCAAGAGGGTCATTCCCATCAGCAGAAGGGGTGGACTGTCTGAGTCACCCATGGAATTTCAGGCTGGGATACATTTTTCCTCCAATTCCATTGATTGCGAGGTTTCTATCCAGACTCCGGAGATCCTCAGCGACAGTGATCGCAGTTATACCACTGTGGCCAAGGAGAACATGGCTCACGACACTTCTCCAACTCAGCCTTCAACCTCCTATTCCCCTTCGGGTATCTCCGGATCATTTGTCCCAAGGTCAGTTCCTGCACCCAGCTCCAGAGAAGCTGCACCTGATGGCCTGGAGATTGAAAGGGCTAGGCTGAGAGCCCAGGGATGTTCTCAAGAGGTCATATCGACTCTAATGCAAGCTAGGAAATTCACGACCAATTCTATTTATTCTAGAATTTGGGAAAGATTCTGCTCCATAGCTCAACTGAAAGGATGGAATAGCGTTTCTCCAGAGCCTGCTCACATTCTGGATTTCCTCCAGTCAGGAGTCAACAAGGGCCTGAGTCTAAGTACCCTTAAAGAGGAGCTGCACCTAAAAAAAAAAATATTAAAAGCCAGCAGCTACTAATATTGCAGCTGCTGACTTTTAATAATATCACACTTACCTGTCCCAGGTTCCACCGATGTCGGCGGCAGGTGACGAGCGATCGCTCGTCTCGCTGCTGCCACCGCCGCCATCCTCTGTCAGGGAATCGGGAAGTGAAGCATGAGGGCTTCACTGCCCAGTTCCCTACTGCGCATGCGCGAGTTGCGCTGCGCTTCTCTTATGGTCCCCCGCTGTGTCTCTGGGAACTGTGTGTTTCCCAGAACACAACGGGGGGGGGGGGGGCGGAGCCATGCGGGGGTGGGCGGAGCCATGCGGCGGTCTGGCCGGAAGTGGGTGCAGATACCTGGATTATCCAGGTAACTGCACCCCCCTCCCCCCGAAAAGTGCCGATTGTGGCACCGGAGGGGGGGGGATAATACTAGCGGAACTTCCCCTTTAGGGTGAAGAACCGCTTTAAGGTTCAGGTGTCTGCCCTATCAACCAAACAGACACAAAGTGGGCCTTTCATCCTCTAGTTGTCCAGTTCTTAAGAGCCTATCTGAAAATCAAACCTCCCAGGAAGCCGTTTTTTTCCATCATGGGATTTATCAGTAGTTCTTCATGCCCTGTCTTCACCTCCATTTATTCCATCCGAAAAAATCTCTCTATGGGACCTGGCCTTAAAACTGACTTTCCTGATTGCAATTACATCAGCAAGAAGGGTATCGGAAATACAAGCATTAATGATCTCGGAGCCTCATTTAGTCCTTTTTCCTGACAAAGTGGTTCTAAGACCCTCGGAGCAGTTTATACACAAAGTAGCCACTCCATTCCACTACAACCAGGATATCATTCTTCCATCCTTCCGTAACGATCAGGGGGATCTGCACCCTCTGGATGTGAGGTCAACCATCATCAATTATCTATCCGCTACTACCTTGTTCAGAAAGACGGATTCTCTCTTGGTCATCCCTCACGGCTCCAAGCGGGGTCAAGCAGCCTCTTCACGCACCATCGCATCCTGGCTGGTTAGGATCATTAAAAAAGCATATTCCTCCCAGCAACTGACAATTCCTGAAGACATCAGGGCTCATTCTACAAGGGCAGTGGCTACCTCTTGGGCAGCATATTGTAGAGTATCTCCGGAGACGATATGCAGAGCAGCATCTTGGTCCTTCAGGCATACCTTTATTTCCCATTACAAAGTGGATTCAGCTTACTTGACTGACTTCAACAGATCTATCATTAGAGCAAATTCTTCTGCATTATAAAGAATTAAAGTTTATTTTTTACTTGCACCCACCCGACTGGTTATTTCCCAGTGTGTGCTGCCATGAAGGCATCAGGAAAACGGAAAATTGTATACTCACCTTCCGTAATTTTCCTTTCCTGACGCATCTTCATGGCAGCACACGATTCCCTCCCTGACTCTTTGTGATGATATATACAGAGAATGCAGCGGGGGGTCTCCCCTTCAAATTTATAGTTAATCCAATCCTGTCAGGTTGTTGGGGCGGAGTCACAACCCAGTGTGTGCTGCCATGAAGATGCGTCAGGAAAGGAAAATTAATAAGGTGAGTATACAATTTTCCGTTTTTTTTTACTTTCTGCTATAAAACATATCCAATAAAAAAAAAATATCAACTTTCTTTGTAAATTTAGGCCAAAATGTGTTGTGCTATAATAAGTTATTTGAATTTATGATTCACATTTTATATGCTTGTTCTTCACTTCATACTACCACCTGGCTACATACAGTATATGGGAATTTTTGTTTATTTTTTACTTTCTGCTATAAAACATGTAGCGGATGACATTTGGACAAAATGTCATACGTAGAGATGGCCTTGTGGTTCGCCCGGCGGTCGGTTCACGGCAAATTTTTCTCGTTTGCAATTCGCCAAAATGGCGGACTTCTGGCGCTGTTCACGCGGTGGACATATGCGTTTACATTGTGAAGAACTTTGACCCATGATGACACATTCATCATGGGATACAGGACAGCCAACTGAGACATTTCAGCACATGGACAATTGGACATACCCCCTACCTTATAAATAGACCTGAATTGGCGGCCATTTTACATTATGTCTTTTGTCAGTGTAGGGACAGGACGCTGTGTGGAGCAGGGACAGACAGTTTAATCACTAGCTATTACTATTTTGTCCAAAAAAGTCCTTTTAAGGACTGGTATAGGTGTACAGTATATAGGGTTCTGGTGCACTGCTGCTGATTGCTGTGCTGCTGATTGCTGAGTGCACTGCTGACCGATTCTGCAGCTGTCTTTTGTCAGTGTAGGGACAGAACGCTGTGTGGAGCAGGGACAGTCAGTTTAATCACTAGCTATTACTATTAGGTCCACAAAGGTCCTTTTAAGGACTGGTATATGTATACAGTATATAGGGTTGTACACGTATAACATACTTTCTTTCAAATATACAAAGTATATTATGATGCACTGCTGACTGCTGTGCTGCTGAGTGCTGCCCAATTCTGTAGCTGTCCTTTATCAGTGTAGGGACTGAGGGACAGTTTGGTGTTCTGAGCAGGGACAGTCTGCAAATCACTAGCTACTAGGTCCACAAAGGTCCTTTTAAGGACTGGTATAGGTGTACAGTATATAGGGTTGTACACGTATAATATACTTTCTTTCAAATATAGAAAGCATATTATAGTGCACTGCACTGCTGTGCTGCTGACCGATTCCGCAGCTGTCGTTTCTCAGTGTAGGGAGGGACAGTTTGGTTTTTGGAGCAGGGACAGTCTGCAATTCACTAGATACTAGCTAGCTACTATTAGGTCCACAAAGGTCCTTTTAAGGACTGGTATAGGTGTACTATTTGGTGTGCAGTATATAGTGGTGTAATACACGTATAAAATACTTGCACATATAGAAAGCATAGTATACTACAAAGAGTGACAAACGCAATTAAAAAAAAGTATTATAACTGGTGTGATAGACCAGTGGCCCCCAAAAACGACAGATTGAAGCGGGGTGTTATATACCTTCTTCCACATACATACTGCACTTCTCTGGAGACTTTTATCACATAGTCATTTAAAAAATGACAGGCAGAGGAAGAGGCAGGCCCTTCTGCAGGGGTGGTAGTGGTAGGGCAGGAGCAACAGGCTTGAGCTAAAGTGGCAAATTGCAGAAGGTGCCTGCGATTACGTCAAAAGATGCACCAGACTTGGTTGAGTGGCTCACTCAGCCTTACTCTTCTCCACCCTCCTCATCCTCTCGATCTGCACCCTTTTCTTCACTCTCTGTGGTGTGCACCCCCAAAGACACTACTACCAACACCACCAGCACCACCATATACCCTCTGCTTGAGTCACAGGAATTATTTTCCGATCCATCACAAGACATTGCCGATGCGCGGCCACTCTTGGCATTGGATCAGGAAGAGAAGGTAGCAACAACCGCCACTCTGACGACAGTACCCAGATCAGCCCAAGGAGAAGGTTGGTCCCCGGTGTTGCTGTCTACTCTGAGATCTCTAATTATAGCAGTGGGGAAAGTGACGTAGAGGATGACGTGTCTAGTGATGTCACGTGGGTGCCCACATGAGAGGAAGAGGAGGGGAGTTCAGAGGGAGATATGGACCAGCAGATAGGGAGGAGAAGCAGGCAGAAATTAGATTGCTCAGGAGGGACAAAGCAGACTGCTAATGTATCAGGAGCGAGGCATCAACCATGTACGGTCACATCTGGCGCTCCCAGGATGCCGGCACATGGCTCCACAGTGTGGGCTTTTTTTAACGTGTCCGCTGCTGCCAATAGTGTTGCCATCTGCAGCCTTTGCAGTCAATGCATAAGTCGCGGTAAGCCCAACATTCACCTAGGGACCACCGCCTTAAGAAGGCACATGAGCTGCCATCACCGAGCCCAGTGGGAGCAACGAAACCCACAAAGCCACACTCCGGTCTCTCACCGTCCAGCCTCGTCTTCTACTTCTCCTTCTCCTCTCTCCTCAGAATTGTCCTTCACTCCACCTTCCATCATGCCATCCTCACGTTTTTCTGGAAAAAGGCAGGCTTCCGTGGGCCAAATGTTCAAGCGTAATAAAATGATGACGCCGGATAACCCTCTTGCCCAACGGATGATGGCTGGCTTGTCAGAACTGATAGCCCGCCAACTACTGCCATATAAACTGGTGGACTCGGAGGCCTTTCAAAAATGTGTGGCCATTGGAACACCACAATGGAAGGTCCCAGGAAGGAAGTATTTCTCACAGAAGGGCATCCCAGAGCTAAATGGCCATGTTCAGCGGCAAGTGAATGTATCTCTGGCACACAATGTCGGTGCCAAGATACATCTGACCACAGACACGTGGTCTAGCAAACATGGGCAGGGAAGGTATATCACTTTTACTGCCCACTGGGTGAACCTTCTGACGGCCGTCAAGCATGAAACCCGTGGCACTCGTGTAGATTTGGTTTTACCGCCACGGATTGCATGCAGGCCTGGCTTTTCTCCTCCTCCTACTTCATCCTCCTCCCTCTCCTCCTCGGCTGACTCCTCCTTTTCCGCTACTAGTGTCTCCCCAGAACCTATTCGACATGCCAGGTGAGATGTTGCCACTCTGTGCTGCGTCTGTTGTGCCTGGAAGCCAAGAACCACACTGGCCCTGCACTCCTTTCAGCTTTGCGTTCACAGGCAGATCAGTGGCTAACACCGCTCAAACTGACAGTTGGTAAAGTGGTGTGTGACAACGGTGCCAATCTGCTTAGTGCATTGAAGCAGGGCAAAATTACACACGTGCCATGCATGGCACACGTCTTTAACTTGGTTGTGCAACAATTCATTGTCAAATACCCTGGGGTCCAGGACATCTTGCGGCAGGCAAGGAAAATCTCCACCCATTTCAGAAGATCTTACACGGCCATGGCTCGCCTTGCTGACATTCAGTGGCGACACAATCTGCCGGTCAGACGTTTTATTTGCGATTGCCCGACGCGATAGAACTCAACCTTCTATATGCTTGATAGGCTGCTCCAGCAGAAATGTGCAGTTAATGACTACCTGTATGAACCCTGCGGCAGAACAGGTTCTGGAGAGCTTGATTTTTTTTCACCACACCAGTGGCTGCTCATGCGCGATGCATGCAGACTTCTGCGGCCATTTGTTGAGATCACCAAACTGATCAGTCGCAGCCATGGCGCCATCAGTGACATCGCACCTTATGCCTTCTTTATGGAGCGTGCATTGCGTCATGTCATTGATCAAGCCATGGAGGAGCAGGAGCAGGAAGATGAGGAAGTCACAATTCTGGATGAATTCCCAGGGGGGGCTACTCTATCTGAGACAAGTCAACAACAGGAGTCTGAAGAGGAGTCAGAAGAGGATGGTGTCGGGGTGGATGAGGAGCAAGAAGAGCATGTTTTAAACCTTTCTGGGATCCCTGTTGTGCGTGGATAGGGAGAGGAGAACTAGGAGGACGACATTATCCTGGATGATGAGCAGGAGCCAGGCCACCACACTGCTTCCAGTTTAGTGCAAATGGGGGCCTTCATGCTCCAGTGTTTTAACAGGGACCCCCGAATTAAAAAGCATAAAGGTCAAGGACCAGTACTGGGTGGCAACGTACTTAGACCCCCGGTACAAACACAAAATGGAGGAAATGTTACCACCATCACAGAGGGCTGTCAGAATGGAGCACTTACAGACCTTGCTTCGACAAATGCTGCATTCTGCTTTTACGTGCGCTGGCAGAGGAGCAATTCCCACTCCCAGAGAAGGAGTTGCGGGTACCAATCCAACAGCGCCTGCAAGAAGAGGCCGGTTTGAAGATGTGTTGGTGACTTCTGATATGAAGTCATTCTTTCAGCTGACCCATCGACAGGTGTCATCCGGATCCAGCATCAGGGAATGTCTAGACCGACAGGTGTGCAACTACAGTGGTGTGAAAAAGTGTTTGCCCCCTTCCTCATTTCCTGTTCCTTTGCATGTTTGTCACACTTAAGTGTTTCGGAACATCAAACCAATTTAAACAATAGTCAAGGACAACACAAGTAAACACAAAATGCAATTTGTAAATGAAGGTGTTTATTATTAAAGGTGAAAAAAAATCCAAACCATCATGGCCCTGTGTGAAAAAGTGATTGCCCCCCTTGTTAAAACATACTATAACTGTGGTTGTCCACACCCGAGTTCAATTTCTCTAGCCACACCCAGGCCTGATTATTGCCACACCTGTTCACAATCAAGGCATCACTTAAATAGGAGCTGCTTGACACAGTAAGGTCCACCAGAAGATCCTTAAAAGCTACACATCATGCCGAGACCCAAAGAAATTCAGGAACAATTGAGAAAGAAAGTAATTGAGATCTATCAGTCTGGAAAGGGTTATAAAGCCATTTCCAAAGCTTTGGGAATCCAGCGAACCACAGTGAGAGCCATTATCCACAAATGGCGAAGACATGGAACAGTGGTGAACCTTCCCAGGAGTGGCCGGCCGCCAAAAATTACCCCAAGAGCGCAGCGACGACTCATCCAAGAGGTCACAAAAGACCCCACAACAACGTCCAAGGAACTGCAGGCCTCACTTGCCTCAGTTAAGGTCAGCGTTCATGCCTCCACCATCAGGAAAAGACTGGGCAAAAATGGCCTGCATGGCAGAGTTCCAAGGAGAAAACCACTGCTGAGCAAAAAGAACATCAAAGCTTGTCTCAATTTCTCCACAACACATCTTGATGATCCCCAAGACTTTTGGGACAACATTCTGTGGACCGATGAGACAAAAGTGGAACTCTTTGGAAGGTGTGTGTCCAAGTATATCTGGCGTAGAAGGAACACTGCATTTCATAAAAAGAACATTATACCAACAGTAAAATATGGTGGTGGTAATGTGATGGTCTGGGGCTGTATTGCTGCTTCAGGACCTGGAAGACTTGCCGTGATAAAAGGAACTATGAATTCTGCTGTCTACCAAGAGATCCTGAAGGAGAATGTCCGACCATCTGTTCGTGTACTCAAGCTGAAACGAACTTGGGTTCTGCAGCAGGACAATGATCCTAAACACACCAGCAAGTCCACCACCGAATGGCTGAAGAAAAACAAAATGAAGACTTTGGAGTGGCCTAGCCAAAGTCCTGACCTGAATCCTATTGAGATGTTGTGGTATGACCTTAAAAAGGCCGTTCATGCTCGAAAACCCTCTAATGTAACTGAATTAGGACAATTCTGAAAAGATGAGTGGGCCAAAATTCCTCCAGGACGCTGTAAAAGCCTCATTGCACGTTATCGCAAATGCTTGGTTGCAGTTGTTGCTGCTAAGGGTGGCCCAACCAGTTATTAGGTTTAGGGGGCAATCACTTTTTCACACAGGGCCATGATGGTTTGGATTTTTTTTCACCTTTAATAATAAACACCTTCATTTACAAATTGCATTTTGTGTTTACTTGTGTTGTCCTTGACTATTGTTTAAATTGGTTTGATGTTCCGAAACACTTAAGTGTGACAAACATGCAAAGGAACAGGAAATGAGGAAGGGGGCAAACACTTTTTCACACCACTGTACATCAGGTTAACAGCCGATGTGGATGCTCTGAGAAGTGATGAACCCCTGGACTACTGGGTGGGCAGGATTGACCTCTGGCCAGAGCTTGCCCAATTTGCAATGGAACTGTTGGCTTGCCCCTCGTCCAGTGTCCTGTCCGAAAGGACGTTCAGCACAGCAGGAGGGATTGTGACCGATAAGCACACTCGCCTAGCTCACGACAGTGTTGACTACCTCACATTTATAAAAATGACTGAGGCATGGATCTCGGAGGAATTCAACACATGTGACCAGTAGAACATGTATATCTCTATATACAATTTATTTAATCGAGCACACAGACCTTTTTTCTACCTTTGGCTCACTTCCTTGTACAAAAAAAGCACACCATAGTATATGCCCGTACCCTACTGTTTGAAGAGGTTGAGCGGTGTCATATATTTGGGGCCCAGCAGCAGGTTGCTGGTATCAGTACTGCTGTCAGTGCTTTCTCTCTATCTTGATGCTGGTGTGGTGTCAGTGCTCTCTCTCTATCTTGGTGCTGGTGTGGTGTCAGTGCTCTCTATCATGGTGCTGTTGTGGTGTCAGTGGTCTCTATCACGGTGCTGGTGTCAGTGCTCTCTATCACGGTGCTGGTGTCAGTGCTCTCTATCACAGTGCTGGTGTCAGTGCTCTCTATCTCGGTGCTGGTGTCAGTGCTCTCTCTCTATCTCGGTGCTGGTGTGGTGTCAGTGCGCTCTATCACGGTGCTGGTGTCAGTGCTTTCTATCATGGTGCTGGTGTCAGTGCTCTCTATCAGGTTGCTCATGTCAGTGCTCTCTATCTCAGTGCTGGTGTAAGTGCTCTCTATCTTGGTGCTGGTGTGGTCTCAGTGCTCTCTATCACAGTGCTGGTGTGGTGTCAGTGCTCTTTATCATGGTGCTGGTGCGGTGCCAATGTTCTCTATCTCGGTGCTGGTGTGGTGTCAGTGCTCTCTATCACGGTGCTGGTGTCAGTGCTCTCTATCTCGGTGCTGGTGTCAGTGCTCTCTATCTTGGTGTTGGTGTCAGTGCTCTCTATCTATCTTGGTGCTGGTGTCAGTGCTCTCTCTCTATCTCGGTGCTGGTGCTGGTGTCAGTGCTCTCTATCTTGGTGCTGGTATCAGTGCTCTCTCTCTATCTCGGTGCTGGTGTCAGTGCTCTCTATCTTGGTGCTGGTGTCAGTGCTCTCTATCACGGTGCTGGTGTCAGTGCTCTCTCTCACGGTGCTGGTGTCAGTGCTCTCTCTCTATCTCGCTGCTGGTGTCAGTGCTCTCTATCTCAGTGCTGGTGACGGTGCTGGTGTCATTGCTCTCTATCACGGTGCTGGTGATCATCTCCTGCACCCTCTTCATAGCCTACCCTGACCTTTCCTCTGCTCCATTGCCTTCATGCGCTCCTGAATTGTCAAAATTTCACAGATAAAAATAGAATTCTTGCCCTTTTTCGATCCCAGATTCACGTCATACTTTTATTATGTCAGTGTCCATGTGGTGGGACTATGTGTGCACAGCTAGTAAGTATTTTGTGGCTGAAAATATGACCTGTAGGTTTTTAAGGTTCACCTGCCATTGAAGTCAATGGGGCCGCCGCAAACTTTGCGGTTTCCCAAACTTTTGGCCGTGTTCGGGGTTCGCGTTCGCAAAATGTCCCGTCGGAAGTACGTCCATCTCTAATTACAGCTTTATTTCCAGGATTTCTGTCATAGGATGATCGGGTGGTGCACATCATAGACAGTGCAATCAGTGGGAAGGGCTAATCTTTCCTTGATGTTCAGACACACCCATCCTAGAACCATCCATCAGTGTTAAACAGCTTCCCAGGAGGAGGATTGACGAGATCATTCATTCAGGATCTGCATTTGCCGAGGTCTGATAAGTGTCCATTTCACAGGCAGAGGGATTCGTACACAGGTGTCTGTTTATAAAACAGATATCAGCCGTGATCCTCAGGATCACGTCTTATCTCTGGGGTGTACTGGTTTATATAGCTGAGATAAGGAGCAGAGAACATGTTCTCTGCTTCTCATCACAGTACAGGACCGTTCTGTCACAAACGGCCAGTTTATAAAAGTGAGATCTGAAGATCTCACAGCCTATACACTGAAATATCTCCCTTCCAGATTCACCAGCTCAGAGGTGGAGAATCTGGGAGAAAAGCTGGTGTGATAAGAGGAAGAAGGCTTCTTTCTTCATAATATCAGCACCAGTGGGTTAAAAATGAATACATATATAGCGATACCCTCACTTAAGAGGGCCGCAAGTTTGGTTTGGGTCCTGAGCACCCCCCGGCAATCTGCTCTACCCACTTTGGCACAGTTAGTAACTAGCAATACACATTAAATCACTTATACTCTAAATATGTGTGTGTGCGTGGGTGGATAACTCAAGCTCATAGACAATCATAGACAATCTTTGAAAGTATATAACTGACTTTACTTGGTGTGTTTTATAAAAGGAATAACATGAATCAAACATTTGGATTGCAACACATAAGCAGGTCCCTGCAGTAACCAGTAATAAAGATGAACAGAGTAATCAGCATAATAAAGTATTGCTATGCAACTCTAATGCTGCCCTTTTTCAGCTACTTCCCCACATGGGTAAACACCCAGCACTGTCTACCTATGCAGTCAGGCCTGACTGATCTAAATGGAAGTCCAGTAAAACAATATTCGCTAGCAATCTTTCGGTGGTGCACTTGAAGAACAACTTTGTAATCCAAACGTATAATAAAGATAAAGCATCTGTCTTTAAACAGCTCTCACCACTCGGACAAGTCCAAGTCCGGTTTCTCTGCCTTTTCGTCTAGGAACAGGAATCCACCGACCTCCCAGTCTTCAATCCTTCTGGTGTACTGCAGCAAAGATGAGAAAATGTCTCTCAGGTGCAACTAAGCTGGCAGAGAGCTCTTTGGAAAAGAGCACAAGGCCCAGGCTTCAGGCCTTGTGCTTTCAGCAGTTCAGCACAGACCTCCTCTTGCTAGGAGAGAGGGGGGTGTCCAAAGAGAGCGAACTAGGCCTCTCCCCCTCCTTATATTTCCTCCCCCATAAGTCTCTGGGGCATAACTCAAAGCATCCTGGGAACCAGCGGGGTTCTGGGAACAGTAGTTTTATAGTTCTTAAAGAGACCCCGCTACACACTCCCCCCACTTAAACTCTTTGGTCCCCAAAGATAAACTTTTAACACATATCCTGTACCAATTTTGAAAGTGCTGAGTATGATGTTGGTACAGGGAATTTCCACCAGAACTCAGAGGTGGGATTCCCAGTCCCACAGGTCACACTGACATGAGTGGCCTGCCTAACTGTGCCAGAGAGTGAGCTGGGGTTGCCCTCCACCAAATGGTCAGTGGAAGGATTAGAGCGTTCAGCACTTCTTCTAGCAGTCACAACAGAGTCCTCAGAGCTCTCTCCCATTTGAGAGTAGGTTAGCTTCTTGGGGGGTCTCACAACTCGGCGAGCTCTCTGTTCTCTTGGGACTTCAGGCTCTGGTGCCACAGGCTCTACTTCAGGAACACATTCTGACAGCATCACTGGTTCTGGAACATCGGTTCCTTCCTCTTCTGAGTAAATGCTAGGGATATCTTCCCAGCCTTCAGGCACACCACTAGATGGAATGAACTCTGTAGCTTCTGGGTTCAGTGTCCCATCCTGTGTATCCTCAGTAGGTGGGAGATCTATGGCAGAATTTCCTGGAGTTGATGAAGGCCACAGCCACTCAAGCTCTCCTCTTCCACCTTCACCTTGTTGGGAATCTTGTCCATCTCTAACCCGGGAGGTCTGAGACCGAGTGCTAGGTCCCGGGGTATCCAGAATGGAAACAGATTCAGGTGGATTTCTCACTGGAGGTATTCTGACTGCTTCAGTAAGCGGGAGCAAATGATTCCTGTGCCAAGTTTTCAAGGGCCCCACTTTCCCCTCTGGTTTTAGCTTATACACAGGCAATCCAGGTAGCTTTCTGCAAATGACATAGGGCTCTGATCTCCATCTATCAGCAAGCTTGTGCTTCCCAGGGATCCCCAGATTGCGTAGCAGTACATGGTCCCCAGGCTGCAGGTCTTGCACTCGAACCTTCAGATCGAAGTTCCTCTTGTTGCGGGCTCCCCTTTGGTCCGAGGCCGCCTGAGCTCGTTCATGGGCCACTTTCAAATTGTGTCTAAGTCAGTCCACATATCCCTTGTGGGAGGTAGCAGAGGCATGGTCTAGGGAAATGCCAAAGGCCAGATCCACCGGCAATCTTGCTTCTCTCCCAAACATGAGCCGGTAGGGGGAGTAACCCGTCAGCTCACTTGTGGTGCAGTTGTAAGCGTGCACCAGAGCTGATATGTGTTGGCTCCAGTGTTGCTTCTTCTCTGTCTCTAGAGTTCCAAGCATGTTTAGTAAGGTCCGATTAAACCTCTCAGGTTGGGCATCTCCTTGTGGATGATAAGGTGTAGTCCTAGTCTTTTCTACTCCCAATGAGTCCAGTAGGTTCCGGATCAGACGACTCTCAAAGTCCCTTCCTTGGTCTGAGTGGATTCTCTGTGGTAATCCATAGTGGACAAAGTATTTTTCCATGAGCACCTTGGCCACAGTGGAGGCCTTTTGGTCTTTGGTGGGGAAAGCCTGGGCATAATGGGTGAAATGATCGGTTACCACCAGAACATTTCCCAATCCACTCAAATCGGGTTCGAGGCAGAGAAAGTCAATGCACACCAGATCCATTGGACCCTGACTCTGTAGGTGGCCCATTGGGGCAGCTTGATGGGGTAGAGTCTTCCTCTGGATGCATCGTGCACAAGAACGGCAATATTCCTCCACTTCTGCCCTCATACAGGGCCAATAGAACCGGCTTCTGACAAGCTGGAAAGTTCTCTCCGCCCCTAGATGGCCATGCTGGTCATGTAAGGCAATTAGTACCGTCTCTCGGTGCTTCTCTGGGAGAAACAACTGCCACTTATCTTCTGAGTTATCAGAGGGGCCCCTTCGGTAGACCACTCCCTGATGTACTTGTAGCTTATCCAACTCTTTCCTCAGCAGGCGAGCCTCCTTGGAAGGGTGATGTCGAAGTCCCTCTGGATTCTCGTTCTCCAAAGCTTCAAGGACCAATCTCCCCATGGGGTCTTCCAATTGGTCATAGCTCAGCTCCTTTCTGGACAGCTTTGGCAGGAGTTCCTCTGCTAGTTGAATTACCCCACAGTAGGGTTGAGGGACTCCCACTGCGGTGACTCCTATCTCCTCTGCTCTGGAGCCCCCTCTTGCTTGAAACTCAGCACCCTGACAGAGTGCTCGCACTCCTTCCGGTGCTACCTGAGTCCAGTCTTCCCAGTCGTCGACCATGACATGAGATCTTTGGGACAGGGCATCTGCATCCCTATTTCCAGCCCCTGGTCTGTATTTTAGACTGAAGTTGAATCCGGATAATGCAGCCAACCATCTGTGTCCGGTTGCATCTAACTTTGCAGTAGTGAAGAGGTAAGTTAGAGGATTGTTATCTGTCTTTACGGTAAACTCCGCCCCATAGAGATAGTCCTTCAGTTTGTCTACTACTGCCCATTTGAGGGCCAAGAACTCCAATTTATGAGTGGGGTAGTTCTTCTCCGAGGGAGTCAGGCTCCCGCTCACATAGGCCACTGGTTGCAGCTGCTCTTCATACTCTTGATAGAGCACTCCGCCTAGGCCCTCATGACTGGCATCGACATGTAGCTCATATGGTCTGGTGGGGTCGGCATAGGCCAGGACTGGGGCCGTGGTAAGGCTCCTCTTCAAGATTCGGAAAGCCTCTTCACACCTGGGGTTCCACTGATCTTGAACCGACTCACCGGCCCTCCTAGGTCCCAAGCCATCCTCTTCTCCTTCAGTCTTGAGCAATTCGTTCAGTGGCTTGGCAATCCGGGCAAACCCATTCACAAATCTTCTATAATAGGAGCAGAACCCCAGGAAAGATCTGAGCTCTGTGACTGTTGTCGGTCTTGGCCAAGAGGGAACTGCCTCCAACTTCTCAGGGTCTGTAGCCACTCCCTTTTCAGACACTATGTGTCCCAGATAGTTCACAGAGGATTGGTAAAACCGGCACTTCTCGGGAGAAAGCTTGAGTCCCTCTTCGCTGAGTCTTCTCAACACCTTCTCCAACCTGGCCTCATGTTCTTCCATTGTCTTCCCGAAGACAATGACATCGTCCAAGTACACAAGGACTTCTATGAGGTTCATGTCTCCAACGGTCTTCTCCATGAGGCGTTGAAAGGTAGCAGGGGCTCCAGACAGGCCCTGAGGCATTCTGTTGAATTCAAAGAATCCCACTGGGGTTATGAAAGCTGTCTTCTCTCGGTCTTCCTGGTGCATGGGGATTTGGTAGTACCCACTCTTGAGGTCCATTACACTGAACCACTTGGCACCAGCCAAACTCTGTAGGGCATCCTCTATTCTCGGTGTGGTATACTGGTCAGGGATGGTCCTCCTGTTGAGAGTCCTGTAGTCAATACAAAGCCTCAACGACCCATTCTTTTTCCTGACCACCACTATGGGGGAGGCATAGGGACTTCTAGACTCCCGAATCACACCAGTCTTCTTCAACTCCGCAAGCTGCTCCCTCAGATCCTCCAGGTCAGCTAGAGGGACCCGCCTAACCCTTTCCCTGAAGGGTTTGTCTTCTTGGAGGCGGATTCGGTGGGTGGCACTCCTGGCACATCCCACATCAAACTCATCCTTTGAGAAAATCCTCTCCCATCTAGTCAGCTGGGCCTTGGCTCTCTCCTTCCAGGCTCCAGGTAGGTCCGGGTTCTCCATGGAAAGTTTTTCCCAAACATCTCCTCCTTCACCCGTTCCTTTTACTTCTGACCAGCTGACTGGGGCCGCAGGACTCACCTGCCCCAACAGCATTCTGGCAGGGATCTCTATGGGTCTCTCCGTAGGGTTTCTCACACTCACTGGGACTCTTCCTCGAGCCTTCTTCAGGGCCTTGATTGAAATCACTTCCGGTATCACTTCCAGGCCGGAGTGATCCTCCCTTGGATTGGATTCCAGCATGACAAAGGGGCCAGGCTGCTCCCAGGTAAGCTTCACCGTGGCCCTGAGGCAGGCTACCTCTCCGGGCTGCAGCACCACTCCCTCTCTCCCAAGTCTCCACACCTTCCCTATCCCCTCTCCTGGGGTCTTCTGCTCTAGGACCAACCGTTGGTAGGCTGTCTTCAGCATGGGATGGATATTGGGATCTTGATGGTTACTCGTCTCCACTAGAGGGGTCAGAAGTCTTCGCACCAGATCCGTATTGGTCCCTATGATGAGGGACATCTTGCTGGCCCCGGGCGGTCTAGGACACACAACTGCCAGGGTGTCAAACACCTCTGTTTTCCCCGCCACAGATGGATCGAAGGTCAGCTTTATGGGCAGGTAACCATCGTAGGGGAAACTCTGAGTTCCCAGGCCCCATATCTCCAGCTCTTCTATCTTCTGTATAGGCAAATGGCTCAAGTGCCTATCATAGAAGTCTCTGTACAACAAAGTCACTTGAGCTCCAGTGTCCAGGAGGGCCTTCGTGTAGACTCCTTCCACCTGGATGGAGACAGTGGGGGACGGGCCGATCAATTCTTCTGGGTAGGGCCGGGTTGAGGCCACCCTCTTCTGGGGACCCGTCTTCATCCAGTTGGTTTTAGACTTTATTCTTTTTCGAACCTTGTATGCATTGACCCTCCCCACAGTAATGGGAGTACAAACCCGCTGAGGGATGTTATTGTCTCTTATTTGTAGGCATTCCTTCTGAGGGGTCTGGTTTTCTCTCTCTCTCTTCCTTCTATTCAGTTTGGAATTCACTGAAAGACATGGGCACCCGGTTGACTCCCTCACCGGGGCCCTATGAAGTTTCCCGCCGGCTGGCGGTTATCTATCTTCTTCTTCTTGGGACTGGAACATCTACTGGCGAAGTGGCCACTGCCCCCGCAGTTGTAGCATAGCATCTCTTCTCGGTCTCGAGTGGGGCTTGGTGTTGGTGTATCTGGAAACAACTCCTTTCTAGGACTTGGTTTCTCGGCTCCCCCTTGACCTTTCGCCATCATAGCAGTCAACATCTCCATCACCTGGGACATCTGTAACTTCAAAGTGTCCAGCTCCTTATCTCTAGCGGGAGTCATGGCCGGTGTAACTATTGCTACCGGTTGGTTGACGGGCTCGGTGAGATCTTCTTCCCTTTTCTCTTCCAGTAGGGCCTCTTCCTCTCTGATCATTCGGATGAGGTCAGTGTACTCCAGACTCTTCCCATCCTGTCGGGCACGCAGTGTCCATGCAATAGGATCCATGGGTTGAGCTCCCCTCAGTACCTGTTGAGTACGGGCCTCATCTACTTTTCCTGGGCTGATCCCCTTCTTTAGGATCATCTTATGCAAGATTTTATCTAAACGTCCCATGTAGTCTGATAGTTTTTCACCTTTCTTCTGGTAGCAATGCTCTAACTGATAAGCAAGCTCAGAGATTTTCTCTGTCCCACCAAACACAGTCTGTAGTACATCTAGGTACTCCTGCGCATTACAGTCTGTCCTGCTCATCTTCAGGTTGTGTATGGCCTCTAGAGCAGGCCCCTTTAGACTTTCCACAATCCTCTGCTTCTTTCTGCGCTCTGGAACTTCCCATTCCTCTAGTGCCTGAGTTGCGCTATCTAACCAATCTTCAAATCCCTCTTCTTCCGAAGGTACAGGTTTCCTCCCTGAAAACATCCGGAGTTTCCTGTACCCAGACATCGGGTAATCTGTGGGATCCTTCTTGCACTGGGCCACAATCTCCCCCAGGACAGCACACAGTTCTGCGCTAAGGGTGGCCGGTGCTGATCTGGGACTCTCGAGTGAGGTACGGGCCGCAGCCTGCGGTGATCCCGTTGGCGATGGCTCCTCCCCTGGGAGGCTAATGACCACTGACTGACTTGGGTCGGCCTTAGCCACTTCACACCACGCTCTGACTCCCTGTGGGTCCATGCCGGTACCTCTGGAGTGTTCACCGCTGTCTCAGAAATCCCGGATGAGCCCCCACGTATAGCGATACCCTCACTTAAGAGGGCCGCAAGTTTGGTTTGGGTCCTGAGCACAGCTCCGCCAACCCCCCGGCAATCTGCTCTACCCACTTTGGCACAGTTAGTAACTAGCAATACACATTAAATCACTTATACTCTAAATATGTGTGTGTGCGTGGGTGGATAACTCAAGCTCATAGACAATCTTTGAAAGTATATAACTGACTTTACTTGGTGTGTTTTATAAAAGGAATAACATGAATCAAACATTTGGATTGCAACACATAAGCAGGTCCCTGCAGTAACCAGTAATAAAGATGAACAGAGTAATCAGCATAATAAAGTATTGCTATGCAACTCTAATGCTGCCCTTTTTCAGCTACTTCCCCACATGGGTAAACACCCAGCACTGTCTACCTATGCAGTCAGGCCTGACTGATCTAAATGGAAGTCCAGTAAAACAATATTCGCTAGCAATCTTTCGGTGGTGCACTTGAAGAACAACTTTGTAATCCAAACGTATAATAAAGGTAAAGCATCTGTCTTTAAACAGCTCTCACCACTCGGACAAGTCCAAGTCCGGTTTCTCTGCCTTTTCGTCTAGGAACAGGAATCCACCGACCTCCCAGTCTTCAATCCTTCTTGTGTACTGCAGCAAAGATGAGAAAATGTCTCTCAGGTGCAACTAAGCTGGCAGAGAGCTCTTTGGAAAAGAACACAAGGCCCAGGCTTCAGGCCTTGTGCTTTCAGCAGTTCAGCACAGACCTCCTCTTGCTAGGAGAGAGGGGGGTGTCCAAAGAGAGCGAACTAGGCCTCTCCCCCTCCTTATATTTCCTCCCCCATAAGTCTCTGGGGCATAACTCAAAGCATCCTGGGAACCAGCGGGGTTCTGGGAACAGTAGTTTTATAGTTCTTAAAGAGACCCCGCTACACATATATTATATTCAAGTTTCTTCACACAAAGCTTCTTGCCTATTACAGATTCAGTCTTCCCAGCCTGGTGCAGGTCTACAATTTTGTTTCTGATGTCCTTCGACAGCTCTTTGGTCTTCACCATAGTGGAGTTTGGAGTGTGACTGTTTGAGGTTGTGGACAGGTGTCTTTTATACTGACAACAAGTTCAAACAGTTTCCATTAATACAGGTAATGAGTGGAGAACAGAGGAGCCTCTTAAAGAAGGAGATACAAGTCTGTGAGAGCCAGAAATCTTGCTTGTTTGTAGGTGACCAAATACTTATTTTCCACCATAATTTTCAAATAAATTCTTTAAAAAATCAGACAATGTGATTGGCTGGATTTGCTTCCACATTTTGACTCTCATTGTTGTGGTATACCTATGATGACAATTACAGGCCTCTCTCATCTTTTTAAGTGGGAGAACTTGCACGATCGGTGGCTGACTAATTACTTTTATATTTATATATATATATATATATACACTACCGTTCAAAAGTTTGGGGTCACATTGAAATGTCCTTATTTTTGAAGGAAAAGCACTGTACTTTTCAATGAAGCTAACTTTAAAGTAGTCCTAACTTTAAACAAATATACTCTATACATTGCTAATGTGGTAAATGACTAGTCTAACTGCAAATGTCTAGTTTTTGGTGCAATATCTATATAGGTGTATAGAGGCCCATTTCCAGCAACTATCACTCCAGTGTTCTAATGGTACAATGTGTTTGCTCATTGGCTCAGAAGGCTAATTGATGATTAGCAAACCCTTGTGCAATCATGTTCACACATCTAAAAACAGTCTAGCTCCTTCCAGAAGCTACAAAACTGACCTTCCTGTGAGCAGATTGAGTTTCTGGAGCATCACATTTGTGGGGTCAATTAAACGCTCAAAATGGCCAGAAAAAGAGAACTTTCATCTGAAACTCGACAGTCTATTCTTGTTCTTAGAAATGAAGGCTATTCCATGCGAGAAATTGCGAAGAAATTGAAGATTTCCTACAACGGTGTGTACTACTCCCTTCAGAGGACAGCACAAACAGGCTCTAACCAGAGTAGAAAAAGAAGTGGGAGGCCGCGTTGCACAACTAAGCAAGAAGATAAGCACATTAGAGTCTCTAGTTTGAGAAACAGATGCCTCACAGGTCCCCAACTGGCATCTTCATTAAATAGTACCCGCAAAACACCAGTGTCAACATCTACAGTGAAGAGGCGGCTGCGGGATTTTGGGCTTCAGGGCAGAGTGGCAAAGAAAAAGCCATATCTGAGACTGGCCAATAAAAGAAAAAGATTAAGATGGGCAAAAGAACACAGACATTGGACAGAGGAAGACTGGAAAAAAGTATTGTGGACGGATGAATCCAAGTTTGAGGTGTTTGGATCACAAAGAAGAACGTTTGTGAGACGCAGAACAAATGAAAAGATGCTGGAAGAATGCCTGACGCCATCTGTTAAGCATGGTGGAGGTAATGTGATGGTCTGGGGTTGCTTTGGTGCTGGTAAGGTGGGAGCTTTGTACAGGGTAAAAGGGATTCTGAATAGGGATGAGCCGAACACCCCCCGGTTCGGTTCGCACCAGAACTTGCGAACGACCCCCACGTTCGTTACGAACGTTAGAACCCCATTGAAGTCTATGGGACTCGAACGTTCGAAATGGAAAGTGCTAATTTTAACGGCTAATATGCAAGATATTGTCCTAAAAAGGGTTTGGGGACCTGCCTCCTGCCTCAGGGGACATGGGTCACTGCAAAAAAAAGTTTTAAAAATGGCCGTTTTGGCGGGAGCACTGATTTTAATGACGATTAAAGTGAAAAAAAAAGGTGAAATATTCCTTTAAATATGGTGCCTGGGGGGTGTCTGTAGTATGCCTGTGAAGTGCCACGTGTTTCCCGTGTTTAGAACAGTCCCTGCACAAAATGACATTAAACGGAAATAACACCATTTAAAACTGATTGCGGTTTTAATGTTATATCTGGTTCCTGCAATATGGTTGAAAATCATTGAGAAAAATGGCATGGGTAGCCCTCCCTGCCCATTACCAGCCTATTTGGGTCTTGTACGCATATTAAGGGGAACCCCGTACCCATATTAAAAAAAGGAAATGCGTGTGGCCCCCCGGCCCTATATACTCAGAACAGCAGTATACAGGCGGTGCAAACAAGACAGGGACTGTGTAGGTTTGTTGTGTTAAGTTGAATCTGTTTGTAATTTTCAACTGGTACATTTTTAAAGTGTAGCTCCAGTCAAAAAAACTATTTTTAAGCTTTTTGGAAAACATAGGGAAGGGTTATCACCCCTGTGTAATTTGTTTTGTCGTCCATCTTTTTTCATCTCACTTGCTGCTGTCTCCTTGCGTTTGCAAGTAGGAGATGTTTGTAAGTTGGATGTTTGAAAGTAGGGGCCTGCCCTATATTATAGCGGTATGTACTGGGTACAGAGCACGCAGACAGCATGCACTATCTCCTAACACTACTGACTGCAAGCTCTATTATTAACCACTTGACCACTGGGCACTTAAACACCCTTAATAACCAGACCAATTTTCAGCTTTCGGTGCCCTCACATTTTGAATGACAATTACTCAGTCATGCAACACTGGACCTATAGGAAATGTTTGTCCTTTTTTTCACACAAATAGAGCTTTCTTTTGGTGGTATTTAATCACCTCTCAGTTTTTTATTTTTTGTGCTAAGAAAATTCTGCGAAAAAATGAATTTTTCTTTGTTTCTGTTATAAAATTTAGCAGATTAGTAATTTTTTCTTCATAAATTTTGGCCAAAATTCATACTACTACATATCTTTGGTAAAAATAAGTACAAATTGGTGGATATTATTTGGTCTTTGTGAAAGTTATAGAGTCCACAAGCTATGGTGCCAATATCTGAAAATTGATCACACCTGAAGTACTGACGGCCTATTTCCTTTTTTTTTTTCCACAAAATTGTCATATTATCAGGTTATTTCACACACACAGCATATGCATACCACAAATTACACCCCAAAACACATTCTGCTATTACTCCCGAGTACGGCAATACCACATGTGTGAGACTTTTACACAGCGTGGCCACGTACAGAGGCCCAACATGCAGGGAGCGCCATCAGGCGTTCTGGAGCACCCAGGCCAATTCTGACATTTCTCTCCTACATGTAAAAATCATAATTTATTTGCTAGAAAATTACAGAGAACCCCAAAACATTATATATTTTTTTTTTAGCAAAGACCCTGGAGAATACAATGGTGGTCGTTGCAAATTTTTATCTCACACGGTATTTGCGCAGCAATTTTTCAAACGCGTTTTTTGGGGGGAAAAAACAGTTTTGTGCTTAAAAAACAAACAAAAAAAACAGTAAAGTTAGCCCAATGTTTGCATAAAGTGAAAGATGAAGTTATGCTGAGTAAATAGATATCAAACATGTCACTCTTCAAAATTGCACATGCCCGTGGAATGGCGCCAAACGTCGCTACTTAAAAAATCCCCATAGGCAACGCTTTAAATTTTTTTTTACTGGTTACATGTTTTGAGTTGCAGAGGAGGTCTAGGACTAGAATTATTGCTCTCGCTCTAACGTTCTCGGCGATACCTCACATGTGTGGTTTGAACACCGTTTTCATTTGTGGGCGGGGCTTACGCATGCGTTCGCTTCTGAATGCGAGCACATGGGGACATGGGCGCTTTAAAACATTTTTATTTTTTTTATTGTTCATTTTACTTTATTTATTTTAGTTTGAAATTTTTTTCCCCAAAAATATATTTTTGATCACTTTTATTCCTATTACAAGGAATGTAAACATCCCTTGTAATAGGAATATGGGGTGACAGGTCCTCTTTACAGTGAAATCTGGGGGTCAATATGACCCCACATCTCACCTCTAGGCTGGGAAGCCTGAAATAAAAAATAAAAAAAAGATTCTGGCTTTGATCGTACTGGCAAGTTGGTAGAAGCACCGGAGGGCCGTGAGGGGTGGGGGGCGTCTATGGCTGGGTATTTCAGGGTATCACCGAGTATGGCTGGGTATCTCCGAGTATGGCCGGGTATGGCAATTTATGGCAGGGTATTGCAGAGTATTGGCGGGGTATTGGCAGGGTACTACAGAGTAATAGCAGGGTACTGCAGAGTATTGGGGAGTACTACAGAGTAATGGCAGGGTACTGCAGAGTATTGGGGGGTACTCCAGAGTAATGGCAGGGTACTGCAGAGTAATGGCAGGATACTGCACTGCAGAGTAATGGCGGGGTACTGCAGAGTAATGGCGGGGTACTGCAGAGTAATGGCGGGTACTGCAGAGTAATGGGGGGTACTGCAGAGTAATGGGGGTTACTGCAGAGTAATGGGGGGTACTGCAGAGTAAAGGCAGGGTACTGCAGAGTAATGGCAGGGTACTGCACTGCAGAGTAATGGCGGGGTACTGCAGAGTAATGGCAGGGTACTGCACTGCAGAGTAATGGCGGGGTACTGCAGAGTAATGGCAGGGTACTGCAGAGTATGCACTGGTATTACAGAGTATTGGCAGGGAATTGAGGGGTTAAATTCGGTGAGCAGCGATGTGGGCACTGCAGATGCAGCCCACATCACTGCTGACACCGATCTCTTTCCCCTCCGCTGTACCGATCGGTACAGAGAGGGGAGGGAGGAACCGGCGTCATAACATGACGCCGGTTTGTTTACAAGTGATCACTCGAAAGCGTTGCTTCTGGTCATGCGGCGTACGTGAGAGGGGAGGGGCCCTGCGGCGGCTTCCACGTGACGGGATGGAGGAGGATTCGCCGTACCATCCGGAGCTAAGCGCAGGGAGAAAGCGCGGCGCTCCTAAATGATACCCGCGCCGGCACCAGCACCCGCTCTCGAACGCCCGCTTGTCCGGTTCAGAGAGCATTCCCAGCGCGGTCCGGAGGGACACCGGTAGACGGTTCGGAGTGCCTCGCTGGAGCGAGCGGAACCCTCGGATCTACCCCCCCCCATACTCCTCTACTCCTCTACTCACCTTCTAGACGCTGTGGAGTGAGTGCAGTCCCTGTGGGCTGAAGAGCCTATGTATGCAGAAGACTACTAACAGGTCAGACCCATCCAAACGGTTATGTTTTTTCTCCTGGACTGTTATACATCTCTTAGTTAAAGTACTGAGTTGGTGCATCTAAGGAGCAAGCTGTCGAACTTAAATGGAACTTATTCTCTCAATAGCAGCATTTTAAATGTACATATTAAGATTCATTTGCTTCTTTATGCCCGGAAAAGTACCGCCCAGGACTCTGATGATAGCTGTTGACATATAGTAACTTTTACATGTTAATTACGCCTTGAAAAGTTCAGTATTGATTTCTGATACACTCTTGATTGGTGTGGCACTTCTCTTCTTTTTGTTCGTTTCTCTGTTGCCCCTGCACGGGTTGATCTAAATTAAAAGCAGCCTAGTTCAAGGGCCCACGTCTGTTTGTAAGGCAGTCACGGGCCTGACCATACGCCCCCGCTTGGAATTAGTGGTATTAGTGGAGAAACCGGGGACGATTAAGCCTGAGAGTCGCATTAGGACCCCCCTATCACAGGAGGGACCAAAGACCCCAAAAATAGCACCTACTAACCCCCCAGAACCAGTAAACCACACTTTCAATCTTATCTTTTCTATGGGGGAGAATATACCTGTGCGGAAAGGGTGAAAAGGGGTCCCCTGGTGGCCCGTTTTGGTAGTATCTCTCTATTGTGTTCTCCTCTTGGCCTCTACTGCTCATAGTCCCGAACAGTTAAGGGAGTCACCCCGGCCTTTGCTTTTGCCCAAGCAGAGGTGCTGTAGATCCCCCCTTCTCTCACCGTGACCTGGGAGCTTCATGGACTGATTACCTGGGGAGAGCTCGCTGTCTTATAGACAGGCCAGTAGCTAGCTCAGAGGAAAGGACCTGATTATCTTATTTTTACTATTACTTGCTCCCCTACTCTTTGTATGCTACTTGCAATCCCATAGCCTTTCCCTAAGGTACCTTCAAACGAAAGGGAACTCTGGGGAGGAGAAAGCCTAAGAGGGACAACATGAAGGGTAGAAACCCAAAAGTCAATGACTCTAAAGCCCCTAAAGAGAGCCTAAATACAAGCTCTATCCAGAAATATCTCAAAGAGACAAGCCAAAAAAGTCCAGGCCTGGATAAAAAACAAGCGGGCAAGCGAGAGAGGAGGAAGGAGGCCGGAAAATCAACCGGGACCCATGGTGATTCATCTGGCGATGAAACAGACTCAGACCTGGATGGTAAAAATAGAGAACAGACAGATATCTCCCAAATACCTACCAAAGGTGAAATACAAGAAATGTTTCTGAAACTGGAAAATTTAATTAAGTCAGAGATCTTAACGGTTAGGGCAGATATGGGTCACCTGTTAAGGAGAATAGAAGATACGGAGGATCTAATGGGCAAACAGGCTCAGGAAATACTAGACTTAAAAGCGCAGTCTAGAAAAATGCAAAAGGCTCACAGGGACATTTTATACAGACTGGAGGAACAGGAAAACCAGAGCAGACGACAGAACCTGAGGATTAGAGCCTTACCTGAACAACAAGGAGAAGACCTCGGTGCAAAGATGAGGAAGCTATTTAATCCCTTATTAGGTAGAATGGAAGATGAGGAATTAAAGATAGATCGTGTCCATAGAGTAAGGAAACCTACAGGACTGAGGGCAGAGGTATCCCGCGATGTGATTGTAAAATTTCATCTTTACGAGGACAAAGCCAAGATTTGGAGTAAACTAAGAGGTTTGCCCTCATTACAATACGAAGGGACAATTCTACAAATTTTCGCCGATCTTTCCGCAGGGACCTTGGCTCGGAGAAGACAACTCAAACCCTTACTTGAACATCTGAGAAGTGTCAATATAAGATACAGCTGGGGTTTTCCGACAGCTCTGATTGTCCAGAGAGAGGGAAGGACTTTTAAGTTAAAGTTCCCAGAAGAACTCGAGGTCTTTTGCAATAACTTGGGAATTCCACCCCTTAAGCTCCCCCGAGACTCTGGGGAAAATTAAGGGGCTTATTGAGAGGGGAAGAGGGGGCTCCCAGCGCTTTTTGCGCGGGCCCCTTAGTTTCTCAGTCTGTTTCTGACTGTTTTTGTTTTTGTTTCACTCACTCTGTGTTGATTCTTTTTTTTTTTTTTTTTTTGGGGTGGGAGTGGGGGGGGGGGGGACCTGGGGGAGGGAGCGGGGCTGGGCTGGAAGGGAAGATGGATAGGTGGGGCGGATCCGGGCTCCATCACTCCCTGTCTGGAGATGGAGTATCTCCACCCCTAGGGGTGGGGGGACAGGGGGTGTTGAAGTGGAAGTCCGCAGCTGGAGCCATACCCTGGAAGGTATTACTTGCAGAGGGCGGCAGCGCCACCTATAGTCAAGTATAGGCCAGGACAGGGCCAGGGGAGGGGGAGGGGGGCGGGTGAAGGGATGGGGGGGGCAGGGGTAGGAGAGGGGGGAGGGTGAAGGGACTGGGGGGGTGGGGGGAGGAGTGGGAGGAGAATTGCCTTGTAGTGTGGGGGACCGAAAGAGACTTGAAAAGCGTGCGTTGGATAAATAAGTATAGATTAAGTATGCCAGTAGTCAGTATAGGATGACTGAGGTAAATTTTATATCCTACAATGTAAGAGGGTTAAACGCACTAAACAAAAGGTACAAACTCTTATCAGAATTACATCAATGCAGAGCTGAGGTAGTATTCTTGCAGGAGACCCATTTTTCCCTGGACTCGAATGTTAAGCTATACTCAGACAGCTTCCCGACATGGTTCTACGGAGATTCCCCAATTAGGAGGGCTAAGGGGGTGGCAATTGGATTCGAGAAACACACACGTTTTACTCTGATTGATAGACTGACTGACCCTGAGGGCAGATACCTGTTCCTTAAGGGTGAGCTAGGAAATAGGGCGTTCACACTGGCTAATGTATACTGCCCAAATAATAATCCCTTAGGATATATGAAACGGACCCTGCGAAGATTAGCAGAATTTAAATCTGGCGAGGTAATCCTAGCAGGGGATTTTAATTTCTGTATGGATTCCGCCATGGACAGCACGTCCCGCGCAAGGGGGACGAAAGAGAGGTCCCTGAAAACATTGAAACATCGCCTTAAACAACATCAAATGGTGGATGTTTGGCGGATACAACATGAGAAAACGAAGGACTTCTCTTTCTATTCCCCAGTGCACGGGACGTATTCTAGATTGGATTATATATTGGTGGATCACAGGTTGTTAGAGGACGTTGCAGAGACAGGGATAGGAATAGCCTCCCTCTCTGATCACTCTCCAGTGACAATGAAGTTGAGGATACCAGGGCTATACAGACAACCCTTTACTTGGCGATTAAACGAACATCTGGTTCAAGACAACGATAATATCGAGATAATCCGGAAAGAATTAGAATTCTACTTCTCGATGAACGATACAGGGGATATCTCGGGTGCCTCCCTATGGGAAGGACATAAAGCATATATAAGGGGTATCCTCATCTCCATTGGCACAAATAAAAAGAAAGCTAAAAATCAGAGAAGGGAGTATCTGATTAAAGAAGTCCATAGATTAGAGCAAGAGCACAAAAAACAAAAGGTCCATCAGCCGGAACATCTTCACCTTTTGATTAATAAAAGGGAGGAACTTAAAGACCTGTTGGATCAGGAAGCAAGGAGGTCACTCGAAGGTAGAATCAGAGAGAGATACTATGGGAGAAATAAAACAGGCAAATACTTAGCGAGACAATTAAAAGGGAGGAGGGAGACCAACTTTATTGATAAAATCCAGGATAAGAACGGGAAGATGGTCCATACGACTAAGGAAATCGCGGAGGTATTTAGACAATATTATAGCGCCCTATATAATGTTGGCCAAAAAGGGAGGGGTGGTAAAGGGGTTAAGGAAATTATTAAAGAATTTTTGTACGATACAAACTTACCCCAATTACAAGAGAGTGAAAGAAACAGTATAGATAGACCTATTACTGAGGAGGAAATATATAGAGCATTAAAGGAGACAGAATTGGGCAAAAGTCCCGGCCCTGACGGGTTCACGATTTTTTACTATAAAAAATTCAAGGAAATCTTAGTCCCAAGATTATGTCACTATATGAATGGGCTTGGTACAAAATACGACATGAAAGCTGAAGCTTTATTGGCCTCAATTACGGTAATTCCGAAGGAAGGGAAGGATCACTCTCTCTGCTCAAGCTATAGGCCAATAGCATTATTGAATGCGGACACAAAATTATTCGCCAAAATACTGGCAGCTAGGCTGAAGACCAAGATGAGCGATCTAGTGCACCCCGATCAGGTCGGATTTATTCCCGAGAGAGAAGGAAGGGACAACGGGGTGAGGGCCTTACTCCTCCTCCAGGCCCTAAAAAACAGTGGGTCCCCAGCTCTATTCCTGTCTATAGATGCAGAAAAAGCATTCGACAGGGTAGACTGGGGACTTATGATAGAAACACTGGAAGTTATGGGTATAGGCCCGAGAATGATCCAATGGATCCAGGCTCTATATAATCACCCGCAGGCCTCCGTCAAAATTAACGGAGAATCCTCCTCTCAATTTCAAATGGGGAACGGTACCAGACAGGGGTGTCCACTCTCCCCACTTCTATTTGCTCTTTCTTTGGAGCCGTTATTGACCCATATTCGAAAAAATCAGGATATAACGGGGATCAAGCTAGGAGGGGACGAACATAAATTAGCCGCTTACGCGGATGATGTTTTATTCTTCATAACTAAACCGAGGATCACGATTCCGAACTTGCTGAGGGTGTTGGAAAAATTCGGCAAAATATCGAATTTGAAAATAAACCTCAGCAAGTCCGAAGTTATGAATGTTAACATCAGCACCCAGGAAGAGGAGAACCTTCGGACAGAATTCCGTTTCCCATGGCGCAAGGAGATTAAATACTTGGGAATCTATCTATCGAACACCATTAGGAAAATTTATACGAAGAATTATATCCCCTTACTTGATGAAATCAAAAGAGAAATAAAAAAAATCTCAGCATGTTCCCTTTCTTGGCTAGGGCGTATCAACGCAGTTAAAATGATACTAATCCCGAAGATAATCTACAAGTTTCAAATGCTGCCCATCCCGCTCTCTTCTGCTTACTTCAGATTACTGAAAAATTTAATTTCGAAGTATATTTGGCAACATAAAAAACCTAGAATTGCCATGGGGGTGTTATGCAGGGGAAAAAGACACGGGGGACTGTCTGTCCCGGACCTAAAAAGATACTACAATGCAGTGGTTCTGTCTCGAGTAGTTGAATGGGCGAAAGAGGCAAATAAAAAGAGGTGGGTGAGTGTAGAGAACACAATGAGTCAAGCACTTTTAGGCCGCACGATATGGAACCCTCCACAGTTTAGGTCCATTGGACCTCACGCTCACGAGATTACACGTTTAGCCTTAAAGATATGGGACCGAACACATTCACAAAATAAGTGGGGGTACAATTCACCTTTGATTTTTCTTAAAGATAATGTTTTTTTCACTCCGGGTAAACAGGAGGTGGGGGGTAATTGGATCAGGAAAGACACAGCACAACTAAAAGATATATTAGTTAACGGTAAAATAGCTTCATTTCAAGCACTTAGTTTGGACACAGACCTTATGAAAATGGATGGGTGGCGGTTCCTCCAACTTAGCCACTTCATTTCAAGTTTACCTCAGCCAATTCGTGGTGAAGAGGAACTGAGACCCTTGGAGCGTTTATGTCTGAGAGAAACATCAAAAAAAAATATTACACTTTTATATAAGATTCTCTCTGAGGGGGACGAATTGGAGGATCCGCCATACTTCCAAAAGTGGGAATTAGAGCTGGGGTCACAATGTAGCACACCAACTCGGAATAAGATTTTCAAACTTATTCACTCGGGGGTTGTAGATAATAAACTGATAGAAACGAACTACAAATGCCTTGCAAGGTGGTATGTGACACCCGATAAAATGGCCAAATTTGGAATAGAGCAATCTGCGGATTGCTGGCGTGGGTGTAAAAAAATTGGGACTATGGCCCACATTTGGTGGGAGTGCCCCATTATTAAAACTTATTGGAGAAAAATCTTAGAGATAATTAAAGTTGTAACAAAAAAGGAAATAAGAGAAGACCCGTGGACTGTCCTATTTCATGGGACAGACGAACCCATAAAGCATTATAAAAACTCATTAATTCCAACCCTGTTAGACACCGCCAAAAATTTAATCCCAAAAAAATGGAAGGAAAAGGAGAGCCCTAAAATATCGGATTGGATTTTTCGCTTAAATGAAATACAAAAAATAGAAAACTATAATGAAGGGGATGAGGAGGTTACAGCAGAAGAGGGAGGTTCAAATAAATGGGCTTTGTGGGAAGAATTTAAACGGTCCTGGAGATACGTGGAGGAAATTACACAACAAACTTCAGAAGAAAGTATTATCCTGTTAAAAAATAACGGTCACTAAGAGGTAACCAACTAGCGGTCCTACAAGGTATGGGTGGGGTGGGTTGGGGGGGGGGGGAGGGGGAAAGTAGAGGGGTATTTAAAGATTACATTGGTGTAGGTTCAAACTAATAATCTTTTTTCTCTTGCTATGGTATATATTGTATTTGTATGAATACGGTCCCTTTCCTTTCCATACATGTATTTATTTTGCTATGAAAAAAAAAAAATTTGATATAAATAAAGAATAAAAAAAAAAAAAAAAATACAAGTGATCACTCCGTCATTTGACGGAGCGATCAAGTGGTAAACGGCCGCGACGAGCGGCCGTTTACCGTGATCCGTGATGCTCTCGAGTGCACGCCCCAGGGGGCGCGCGAGAGCAGAATTCTGGGAGGCCCTGAAGCTGTTAATCGGCAATGGGCAGTTGTTAAGTGGTTAAAGCTAGATCACTAGCTATATAGATGAGGTGAATATAGTGGTGTATACTGCGGTCAGGGCACAGACAACAACCACTACACAGCAGCAAGATAGGAAATCAGCCAAAAACGATTGGTGTGTACTGTGTTGAAGGTACACAGAACACCCACTGCTTCAGATGCCAACACACTACACGAGGCCGCCTCAAAGGCGGCCTTATATAGTGTGGGGCGTGCACTACACAGCCTGAGCTATGATTGGCCACAGGCATCCTGCCTGTGGCCAATCATGGCTCTCCTCGCTGCTGGCGCTGCGATTGGCCAAGCATGCGGGGTCACAGTGCATGCTTGGCCAATCATGAGCCAGCAATGCACTGCGCCACCGCAGTGCATTGTGGTCCGCGCGCGCCATACGAATTTTGACGCGAACGGACCAAGAGTTCGGATTTCGCCGAACGCCCGAACAGCCAATGTTTCGAGTCGAACGTACCTTCGACTCGAACACGAAGCTCATCCCTAATTCTGAATAAGGAAGGCTATCACTCCATTTTGCAACGCCATGCCATATCCAGTGGGCAGCGCTTGATTGGAGCCAATTTCATCCTACAACAGGACAATGACCCTAAACACACCTCCAAATTGTGCAAGAACTCTCATCCCCAAAAAAAAAAGGGGGGAGGTGGGGAGGGTAGAGTAGTCGTACCCATATGTTGGAGCCACTGCCTCAGCAGTCAATCAGGAGAGCTCAGTGAGAAGAATATAAGGAGGTGACGACACACAAAAAAAATAAAAAAAAAAATAAAAAGTTGATATAGTGATATAAAAAGATAGTGTTCAAGTGTGGAAGTTCAGAATCATGTTATGGTGGATATAAAGTTGACTGAGTAGTGATCCGGTTATAATAAAAATAAAAGTATAGTGGAAAAAGAAAAAAAAAAGAAAAAAGAAAAGAAAAAAAGGGGGAAGAAGGGGGGAGAGGCCTGACTATTCCTCTCTCAGACATTAGGTATATGCAAAAACCAGCAGAGAACTTTAGTTAACTTGGTTGAGATTCCAATAGCAACCATAGATATGGTAAAGTGGTTGACAACTCTCAAATGAAGAAAGGGGTTAGTCCTGGGGGGATTGTCGCCATCTTACTTGACCCCGTTGAGGGCGTCTTGAAGCTGGTGTTGACCAGATCGGCGAAGAGCGTGGGGTGGATACAGGTCTGGCGGGAGGCTCGGGTTCCAAAAGGCCCAGTTTAACTAGGAGTTCCTTTCCTTCAATGATGTTGTAGACGGTGTAGGTTGAGCCATTGTGTATTATCGACAATTTGAAGGGGAAGCCCCAACGATATCTTATTCTAGCAGTTTGTAAAATTGAGGTGACCTCTTTCATCCTGCGTCTCCTATCAAGTGTAGCTGGAGATATATCTGGGTATATCTGTATTCTGTGACCCTCAAATACAATATTTGGGGTATTCCTGGAGGCACGCATGACTTCTTCTTTTAGTAGAAAGTCCTTCATACACATGATGATGTCACGTGGAGGTTTATCAGGTGTTGGTTTAGGGCGAAGGGCCCTGTGAATTCTGTCGTAAGTAAATACAGAAATTTGCTTATCTGGTAGTAAATTATGGAAGAGTTTGGAGATAGCTGGAGTGAGGTCGGTGACCGACTCTGGGATACCGCGAACTCTAATATTGTTGCGTCTGTTTCTGTTGTCTAAATCTTCCATTTGTGCCTGCATAAATGCAAAGCTGTCAGCCAGGGTTTCATAATCTTTCCTGAGGTCATTGTGGGAGAGAGAGAGTTCGTCATGTTTGGTTTCTAAAATGTCAGTGCGGCTGCCTATGTTGGCAATCTCTTGTGTCAGAGCGCTGGTAGTTTTATGCAGTTCATGTTGTATTTTGTCAGCTAGTTTCTCATAAATAGCTGTTAGGCTATCATCCAGGTCAGCCTTGGAGAGAGGAGAGCTGTACTCACTGTTAGGAGTGTGCTGTGCCAGCGCGGGGAGGCCGGAGATCACGGAGGAGCCGGAGCCATCTTGAAGCTTTTTAGCCTGAGGCTTCTCCATGGTTTGAAGATGGTTTGTGGCGTGTTTGGAGCGGATAATCCTCCGGTTTTTTCGGTTTGGCATGTGCTGGTGTGTTCCGCAGGGGTGCTGGGTGGTTTTCGGCCGGGATGGAGACGAAAAGCCCTGGGAAATCTGGCTTGGCAGACCGGGTCAGACGGAGCTGATCTCAAGCACGTCCGTCCCGCATCGCGCTGCACATTTTATTTTGGGGATGAGAGCTACTGTTGTTGTGTCTTTTTTTTCATTGACTTATTTGTCTGTTTTTCTCCTCTCTCGTATTATTACTTTAATAATGTTATATAATGGTTATGCATACTGACCCCGGTCCGATTTTGCTGGAAAGATCTTTTTATTATTTCTTGTATTAGATGGACTGAAGGCTCTGTGAAAGGGAGGGAGGGATTCCTTTTTTCTTTCCCTTTCTCCCTTTCCTCTTTTTCTCCCCCATCCGATTACATGGGGACGTAGAGGGAAGGAGATGTTGGTAAAAAAGAGAAACAAAAAGAGTAAAAAACCATCCGTTTTTCTATGCACTTGGCTTATCCGCCGTCGCTGGTTTGTCCCCACACCCGCCAATGTACAAGACGTCTTCACTCTCTTATAGGGGGTGCCCCATTAGGCACTGTGAGCGGGTTCAGGACATAATTGTCCTTCCAATTTTATTTTTGGATCATTTGGCCTTTTGCCATTTGACCCCCTTTTTCTTGTCGAATATCCTAGGTTTCTTATTTTGTTGTTATTTGGCCCTTACGGCCCAGTTCAAAAAATGCATTGATATTGTTTGTTACTTTACTTTGGTACAATGGTCCTACTTCACCATTACTCCTGTGATACCTCTTGACCTCATCTCATATCACACTATCCCCAACACACTCACAAGATCCATCTTATCTAACTTTCTCTGAAACGTGGGTTTCTATTACGATACACTCACACCACCTAAACTCCTACGTATCCCCTTTCAACTGACAATTAGCACACCCTACGTCACCTCTATCGGTAATATATCTCTAACATATCTCACTCAATTCTTTCCCATTGGGCCTTAAAATACTTTCTCACAATGTCCAAGGCTTCAATTCCCCTCACAAACGCAAAAAAGCCTTTCAACATTATAAAAGACTAAAGGCCGACAGTATCCTCATGCAAGAAACACATTTTTCAGCCACAAATCACCCTAAATTCTTTGATAAATCCTACAGCCAACTATACTTTACCACATTCCACAACAAAACTAGAGGGGTTGCCATATTTATTCGCAACTCTATCATTTTTGATATCCAAAACATTTATAAGGATGAAGATAGCCGCTTCATCATTATAAAGGGGAAGATTAATAATCGCCTTGTTACAATTTCTTCACTGTATGCCCCTAATGAATCCCACCATGCATTTTTTTCCAAATTTTTTGACACCCTGGAGAAATTTAACTCCCCGCACTTGATTATAGCTGGAGACTTCAATCTAGCTGCTCACCCTGCTTTGGACAGAAGCAACGCAGCACCATCGTCTAAAACCTTTTCTAAATTTATGAACAGAACTCTCAATAGCTTGCAAATGATAGACACATGGAGAGCCCATAACATCGGCATTAGATAATACACTCACTACTCTTATCCCCACAACTGTTATGCCCGCCTCGATTACATATATTGCACACCCATCCTGCTCGCAAACTCATCCAAAGCGCTTATCCACTCCTGCCCATGGTCGGATCATAATATAGTCTCAATTGATTTCTCTTACATAGGTTTGCCCCCAACCCCTCTAACATCCAAAAGATCTCTACCCATATCGAAAATTACTTTCTTGACAGCTCTACTGACGATATATCTCCCACGACTCTCTGGTCGGCACATAAAGCGGTATTAAGGGGCCACCTCATACACATTGCTGCAACTAAAAATAAAGAAAGACTTACAACAATTAAGTCCCTTACCAGAGATCTAGATCTCTTATACAAAAAAATACATTTTTCACCATCACAAGAAATTAATAGTCAGATTCAAGAAAAACGTCAACAACTTGACACTATTCTATCTGCAAACACTGAAAAGGCCCTAAGATATTCTAAGGCTAAATTCCTACTGCATGGCAATTCCGCATCTACTATGTTTGCGCGAAAACTCAAACAGGAAATTAACCCACCACATTTATATAAATTACGCGATAATAAGGGCAACCTGGTTACACACCCCCAAGAAGTTCTAGAAATTTTCACGTCTTTCTATAAAAATCTACTCTCTGACCCAAGCCCCCATTCTCAAACCCCACCCTCTGACTGGATAAATAACCTACACCTCCCTTCCCTTACAAATGATCAAATTAATTCATTAAATTACCCTTGCACGGTTCCTGAAATCACAAAAATCATTAAATCCCTCAAAACGACCACTGCCCCAGGCCCCGATGGCTTCACATCTTCTTACTACAAAAAATTCACTCCCCTCTTAGCTCCCAAATTAACTAACCTATTCAATTATATTCTCCAGGGTAAACAGTTTCCTGAGGAAATGCTCCTAGCCAACATGTCCTTGATCCCCAAACCACATAAAGATCACACCCTTCCACAAAACTTTCGTCCAATATCTGTTCTAAATAACGACCTAAAAATATTCGGCAGACTGTTAGCCGATGGACTTGCAGCAGTCATTAACAATCTCATTCACATAGACCAGACTGGATTTATTCCCAACCGTCAAATAGTCGACAATATTAGACTTGTAACCAACATCATACAAGATGCCAATCTCAATTCTAAACCAGTCTGTCTCCTTAGCCTAGACATTCATAAGGCATTTGACAGCGTTAATTGGCCCTACCTTAATCATCTCCTCCCCAAATTTGGAATCCCTGACAAATTTCTACATGGCTTTAACGCTCTCTACCATTCCCCAAATACCAGGATCAAAATACCTGGCATGAACTCCAAATTCTTCCCACTTAGCAGAGGCACTAGACAAGGCTGCCCTTTATCCCCCCTCTTATTCGCCTTAGCCATAGAACCCCTTGCCCAAGCTTTAAGAAATAACATCAACATTAAAGGGTACACCAAAGGTCCCCATGAATTTAAGTTAAGTTTATACGCCGACGATGCCCTATTATTTCTGTCTGACCCCCTCATTTCTATACCTAATCTTCTCTCTGAACTAAAGAACTTCCAAAAACTCTCGGGTTTAAGTATCAATATCAGCAAATGTTCAGCCCTTCCTATTAACATTCCCCAAAACATTTTACATCTTCTACAACTAAACTTCCCATTCACGTGGACCACAAGCTCCTTTAGGTATCTCGGTATCCATATCTCTCCCTCATTTAAATCCCTTTACAAGGAGAACTACCCCCCATTATTTTCCCACATTAGCTCCCTACTCAATAAATGGTCCACCTACCATATCTCCTTCCTAGGCAGAATCTGTGCCATTAAGATGTCCATAGTCCCTAAACTTTTATACTACTTCAGAGCCCTCCCCATAAACGTTCCCAAAACTAGAATTCAATCCCTCCAAAGAGAATTAAACAAATTTATATGGGCAAATAAAAAACCTAGATGTGGCAATTCCCTTATGCACAGACCGCAGTGCCTTGGCGGTCTAGGTCTTCCAAACATTTGGCACTACTTCCTCGCAGCCAAGCTCTCACAAATTTCCCAATGGCATGCCCCTACACATGATATCCCATGGAACATTTTTTAATCATCCTCAATCCTTCCTCTACATCTACAAGGCCTTCTGTGGTCCGATCAATGTAATTTTCGCATTTTAAACAAAGCCAACATGATTGTTGCTCAACTTTTCCAAATTTGGGCAAAGATCAAAGTTCCATTTAACCTTGCCTCTACCATTTCCCCACTAGCCTCATATTTAGGTGACATAAGATTTTCACAATCAAAAGATGTTCATAATCAATATGTTTTATGGTCCAATAACAAACTCTCCACATTGGGTTCCTTTATCTATAAATCAACCTTTCCGACATTCAACACACTTCAACTTAAATATAACCTACCCCATACGGAATTTACACATTATAATCAAATAAAACAATTCTTTGCCCTTCACTACACCCTACAAACCCTCTCTTCAGAGACACTCTTTGAACATATCTGCTTACATTCCTCACGAGACAGAGGTCTCATCTCACAACTTTATAACCTTTTAAACTCCTTTTCTATCCCGGAAAAATCTACCCCAATGCTACACTGGGAAGAGGAACTTAACTGTACTTTTTCCCCAGAACTATGGAACGAGATGATTGGTAATCTCCAAAAAAGCAATAATGCGATCGCCTTTAGAGAAACCCCTCTCAAGCTATTCTCAAGATGGTACATGACTCCTACCAAAATTCACTCCTTTTACCCCGAAACATCCCCTAATTGTTTTAGAGGATGCACAGAACCAGGCACATTTGCTCATATTTTTTGGAGTTGCCACCATCTCAAACCCATCTGGCAAGCAGCTACCACCAGATTGGAACTATCCTCAAAACACAAAATCTCCCTCACACCACAAATATGCATATTGTACGCCAATGTTCCAAACACCCCAACACCTTGCACTAGACTGCTTCACTCTTTAATTAGCTCGATACAATGGATGATAGCACTCAATTGGAGAACTAGTTCTCTTCCTTGGCTGCAAGTTTTGAATCGTATGGAGATGCTCAAGATCTCAGAAAGGATCTACCACACCTTACATGATAGCATGCATATCTTCAACAACAAGTGGATATACTGGTCCTTGCCTTAATAATTTTTTATTATTCCCCCCCAATTCTGCTCTTTCCTCTCCAGGATCCGTCCATAGATTCACGAATCTATTACCTGTATCACTTTACCCACCTTATCTAAGAACTGTACCACCTGCTTCTTGTTTAATTCCCAATTTATATTGTTATGTTTTTTTCTCTATCTACTGTAAAACCCTATATTATGCACTTTATTTGTACATTCTAACTGACGAATAAAGCTTTTGTAAACAAATTGTGCAAAGAACTATTTACAGCAAAAGCAGGCAGCTGGTATTCTATCGGTAATGGAGTGGCCAGCACAGTCACCAGATCTGAACCCCATTGAGCTGTTGTGGGAGCAGCTTGACCGTATGGTACGCCAGAAGTGCCCATCCAACCAATCCAACTTGTGGGAGCTGCTTCTAGAAGCGTGGGGTGCAATTTCTGCAGCTTACCTCAATAAATTAACAGCTAGAATGCCAAAGGTGTGCAATGCTGTAATTGCTGCAAAAGGAGGATTCTTTGACGAAAGCAAAGTTTGATGTAAAAACAATGTTATTTCAAATACAAATCATTATTTCTAACCTTGTCAATGTCTTGACTCTATTTTCTATTCATTTCACAACGTATGGTGGTGAATAAGTGTGACTTTTCATGGAAAACACAAAATTGTTTGGGTGACCCCAAACTTTTGAACGGTAGTATATATATATATATATATATATATATATATATATATATATTCATTTTTAACCCACTGGTTCTGATATTATGAAGAAAGAGGCCTTCTTCCTCTTTTTAAGTGGGAGAACTTGCACAATTGGTGGCTGACTGAATACTTTTTTGCCCCACTGTATGTGTGTGTATAAAAATACACATGTTTTGTTTGTTTTTGGCGATCTTTGTTGAAGATTTATTTAACAGCTGCCAAAAACTACTTTTTATTTTGAGTTGAATTAGCTATTATCTGATTGTTTTGGTTTGAATGAGTGTTAAACCTAATTTTGGCCTTAAGCGTTTGATGGTGTGGGCCCCTCTATACACTTCTCTATTTTATATATATATATATATATATATATATATATATATATATATATCAGGGTAGCGCAGCAATATTATAGCTTCACATACAGTATGCCATATGTGTGAGTTAGAACATTAACCTCAGGCCTAGTAGGGGGGAAACTAGAATGTCAATGTCGAGTGATGGCTAATCTCGCAAGTAGGAGAATATGTATGAGGAGGCATTTAAATGTGGTGGGGGGAGGACATTCTCAATGCATATAGTAGTAAGTAAAGTAAGTTCTCGTGAGGGAGCAATTTGGTTATTTATAACATAATGGACTAGTTGGAAAATATCTGATCAATAGGTTGACAGTTTACAACAAGACCAAAAAAAGGTGGTATATGTCCCCTTTGAATCCACAGCCAACAAAAAGGGGTTGTAGAGGGGTCAATTTTGTGGAGAATGTGTGGGGTCACGTACAAACGGAGGGTACGTTTCTGAGGTTATTCCCATAGATTGAAGGACTTTGTGACCTTGAATGGAGCTTTCAGAGCTACCAACCATTGGGAATCTGTGAAAGAGGCTCCTATATATCGTATTACCAATGAAAATGAGGGGTTCTTTTGGTGAAGAATAGTTTGTTCTGTAACAATCCATAGAAAAACGATATGTCTTTTATGTGTGGACTCTCTTAGGTAAGAAATCTCCAGGTGTGCCTACAGTGGTGTGAAAAAGTGTTTGCCCCCTTCCTCATTTCCTGTTCCTTTGCATGTTTGTCACACTTAAGTGTTTCGGAACATCAAACCAATTTAAACAATAGTCAAGGACAACACAAGTAAACACAAAATGCAATTTGTAAATGAAGGTGTTTATTATTAAAGGTGAAAAAAAATCCAAACCATCATGGCCCTGTGTGAAAAAGTGATTGCCCCCCTTGTTAAAACATACTATAACTGTGGTTGTCCACACCTGAGTTCAATTTCTCTAGCCACACCCAGGCCTGATTATTGCCACACCTGTTCACAATCAAGGCATCACTTAAATAGGAGCTGCTTGACACAGTAAGGTCCACCAGAAGATCCTTAAAAGCTATACATCATGCCAAGACCCAAAGAAATTCAGGAAAAATTGAGAAAGAAAGTAATTGAGATCTATCAGTCTGGAAAGGGTTATAAAGCCATTTCCAAAGCTTTGGGAATCCAGCGAACCACAGTGAGAGCCATTATCCACAAATGGCGAAGACATGGAACAGTGGAGAACCTTCCCAGGAGTGGCCGGCCGCCCAAAATTACCCCAAGAGTGCAGCGACGACTCATCCAAGAGGTTACGAAAGACCCCACAACAACATCCAAGGAACTGCAGGCCTCACTTGCCTCAGTTAAGGTCAGCGTTCATGCCTCCACCATCAGGAAAAGACTGGGCAAAAATGGCCTGCATGGCAGAGTTCCAAGGAGAAAACCACTGCTGAGCAAAAAGAACATCAAAGCTCGTCTCAATTTCTCCACAACACATCTTGATGATCCCCAAGACTTTTGGGACAACATTCTGTGGACCGATGAGACAAAAGTGGAACTCTTTGGAAGGTGTGTGTCCAAGTATATCTGGCGTAGAAGGAACACTGCATTTCATAAAAAGAACATTATACCAACAGTAAAATATGGTGGTGGTAGTGTGATGGTCTGGGGCTGTTTTGCTGCTTCAGGACCTGGAAGACTTGCCGTGATAAAAGGAACTATGAATTCTGCTGTCTACCAAGAGATCCTGAAGGAGAATGTCCGACCATCTGTTCGTGTACTCAAGCTGAAACGAACTTGGGTTCTGCAGCAGGACAATGATCCTAAACACACCAGCAAGTCCACCACCGAATGGCTGAAGAAAAACAAAATGAAGACTTTGGAGTGGCCTAGCCAAAGTCCTGACCTGAATCCTATTGAGATGTTGTGGTATGACCTTAAAAAGGCCGTTCATGCTCGAAAACCCTCTAATGTAACTGAATTAGGACAATTCTGCAAAGATGAGTAGGCCAAAATTCCTCCAGGACGCTGTAAAAGCCTCATTGCACGTTATCGCAAACGCTTGGTTGCAGTTGTTGCTGCTAAGGGTGGCCCAACCAGTTATTAGGTTTAGGGGGCAATCACTTTTTCACACAGGGCCATGATGGATTGGATTTTTTTTCACCTTTAATAATAAACACCTTCATTTACAAATTGCATTTTGTGTTTACTTGTGTTGTCCTTGACTATTGTTTAAATTGGTTTGATGTTCCGAAACACTTAAGTGTGACAAACATGCAAAGGAACAGGAAATGAGGAAGGGGGCAAACACTTTTTCACACCACTATATATATGTAATGGAACAGGCCAGGAGAGAGTACCTAAAGTATTCTGACGCAGCATCTGCCTCATGCGTACCCAACCGCCCAGCCTGCTGGACCTGGAGAAAATTGCCTTCGATATCAAAAGCACCGTTACGGCTGCCATTTCTGACCTCCGATCCGACATCCAGGAGGTCCCTCATCGCATCAGCAACGTGGAGCAAACCACACAGACCCATGCTGCGGCCATCCGACAAGTCCAGGGGACTTACGACGCACAGCTCACACACCTTCTAGATCTTCACAGACATGTCGAAGATCTAGACAACTGTGGATGCAGACATAACATCAGGGTGTGTGGTGTGCCTGAGAATATCGACCCTGGACTTCAACAAACTGTATGTAACATTTTTAATGAACTGATTGACTCTCCAATAGAGGTGGAAAGTGTGCATCGGGCCCTGCGCCCTCAACCTTGTGACAATGTCCTCAACCTCAACCTTGTGACAATGAACCACCCAGAGATGTAATTTTCTGCATTGGGAATTTCCCCCTCAAGGAGGAAATTCTTAGAAAAGCATGAAAAGGGTCGGATTTTACACAATGGCGCTGAAGTTAAACTGTTTCAGGACCTATTCGAGATAACCTTACAGAATGGGAGGGCTTTGCACCCCCTGGTGGAAGCTCTACAGTCCCGGGACATACAATACCGTTGGGAATTCCCATTTGGGCTGTCTGAGACCGCCAAGGGGCGCTCAGCCTTACTTCGCACGCCGGAAGACCTACATGCCTTTTGTGATCAACTTGATCTCCCCCGTATCGACCTTCTGGAATGGCACTCCTACTACCCAATGGAACCATGGCTACCTGTCTCTCTCAACCCATCGCCGAAAGCCCAATGACAGATCCAGGAGACATAGGGCAGACTAACTGATCATCACGCCGAGACCTGTACCAACATAACCCTGGTTCTCCACCATCCCCATCTGCTAGACGAGACTGCATGGAGGCCTATCAAGTAACGCTCTCACTCTGCCTTGAAGCTGCCATGTCCGCGTAAGGCTCCTTACACCAGTCTCCACATTTGTTTCCCCTCTTTCCGTCCATGCCCCATTTTTTCTCCCTACGTCCCCTTTCTTATTCCATCTAATAGACATGCTAGACTGGGCCGGCTGCATATCCTCTGGCCTGCTTACCATCTGGACTTTGCAGTGGCTGTTTGTGAACCTGATACCCGGTTGTCTACAAGTCTGCTACGAACTGCACTTCTGGTAGACAATCCCACTTGGAAGGTAAGCTACACTGAACTCTGTATACACTGCAATAGCCATTGCGGTGTATGCAGTCCATGGCTGCCCTGCTCCGTATGCCCCATAAGACATCAACCCCCCCCCCCCCTTTGCAGTGGACTCTTATGAGAGCCTCAAATACCTCTGTGAAATTTTGGTACACATCACTACCCCCCCCCCCCCGGATCCCTCATTCATTTTTTCAGAACATGAGGGGGAGTTATCTGGTTTGGTTGGTTGCTGGCATAGCACCGTCTATAACCTCTTCCAACCACAGATACTGTACGTGCGCCCAATTTTTGAACACCTGCTCCCTTACCCTAATATGCCAATTCCCCAACACAAGGACTTTAATACATCCTTTTTGTCTCAACCATTACTGACCACGTGGCTGTGGTATTGGTCACCATTATATACATATAAACATGGACTAAACCTAAGTAATCCACTTTAAGTAATGAGTAGTGATGGACGAACTTCCGACGGGACGTTTCGCGAACGCGAAACGCGAACGGACACAAACGTTCGCGAAAACGACCGTTCGCCGCGGGCTCCATTGACTTCAATGGGAGGCGAATTTCGCAAACCTTTAGGTCGAATTTGCGGCCACGGGGTAATTATTAGGGGGTAGCACGTAGTCCCACCACCTGGACAATAGCATAATACATGTATGAGGTGAATTTGGGATCGATAACTACAAGCATTTTTTTTTTATTTGGGAAATTGTTCTGACAATTCAGGACTATGGAGCTAATGAAGGCAATGGAGGAGAGGGAAGGTCAGGGACCAGGGTAGGCAAACAAGAGGGTGCAGGAGATACAGAGCACTGACAGCAGCACCGTAATACAGAGCACTGACATCAGCACCGTGACATACAGCGCTGACAGCAGCTCCGTGACATACAGCGCTGACAGCAGCACCGTGACATACAGCGCTGACAGCAGCTCCGTGACATACAGCGCTGACAGCAGCTCCGTGACATACAGCGCTGACAGCAGCTCCGTGACATACAGCGCTGACAGCAGCTCCGTGACATACAGCGCTGACAGCAGCACCGTGACATACAGCGCTGACAGCAGCTCCGTGACATACAGCGCTGACAGCAGCTCCGTGACATACAGCGCTGACAGCAGCTCCGTGACATACAGCACTGACAGCAGCTCCGTGACATACAGCGCTGACAGCAGCTCCGTGACATACAGCGCTGACAGCAGCACCGTGACATACAGCGCTGACAGCAGCTCCGTGACATACAGCGCTGACAGCAGCTCCGTGACATACAGCGCTGACAGCAGCTCCGTGACATACAGCGCTGACAGCAGCTCCGTGACATACAGCGCTGACAGCAGCTCCGTGACATACAGCGCTGACAGCAGCTCCGTGACATACAGCGCTGACAGCAGCTCCGTGACATACAGCGCTGACAGCAGCTCCGTGACATACAGCGCTGACAGCAGCTCCGTGACATACAGCGCTGACAGCAGCTCCGTGACATACAGCGCTGACAGCAGCTCCGTGACATACAGCGCTGACAGCAGCACCGTAAGCAGCCCCAGGAGGAAGTCAGCACAGCACAGGGATGGTGTGATCCCCTCATAATAAGAACCCCCAGGAGGAAGTCAGCACAGCACAGGGATGGTGGGAGCCCCTCATAATAAGAACACCCAGGAGGAAGTCAGCACAGCACAGGGATGGTGGGAACCCCTCATAATAAGCAGCCCCAGTAGAAATATGACACCGCTCAACCTCTTCAAAGAGGAGGGTAGGGGCATATAGTACGGTGTGCTTTTTTGGGTCAGGGAAGTGAGCCAAATGAATTAAGAAGGTCTGTGTGCTTGATTCCAAAAATTGTTTATAGACATATACATGGTCTACTGATCACATGTGTTGAATTCCTCCGAGATCCATGCCTCATTCATTTTTAGAAATGTGAGGTAGTTAACACTGTGGTGAGCTAGGCGAGTACGCTTATCGGTCACAATCCCCCCTGCTGCGCTGAACGTCCTTTCGGACAGGACACTGGATGAGGGGCAAGCCAACAGTTCGATTGCAAATTGGGCAAGCTCTGGCCAGAGGTCAAGCCTGCCCACCCAGTAGTCTAGGGGTTCATCACTCCTCAGAGCGTCCACATCGGCCGTTAACCCAATGTAGTCGGACACCTGACGGTCTAGGCGTTCCCTGATGCTGGATCCGGATGACACCTGTCGATGGGTCGGCTGAAAGAATGACCTCATATCCGAAGTCACCAACACATCTTCAAACCGGCCTCTTCTTGCAGGCGCTGTTGGATTGGTACCCGCAAATCCTTCTCTGGGAGTGGGAATTGCTCCTCTGCCAGCGCACGCAAAAGCAGAATGCAGCATTTCTCGAAGCAAGGCCTGGAAGTGCTGCATTCTGACAGCCCTCTGCGACGGCGGTAACATTTCCGCCATTTTGTGTTTGTACCGGGGGTCTAAGTACGTTGCCACCCAGTACTGGTCCTTGACCCTCATGCTTTTTATACGGGGGTCCCTATTAAAACACTGGAGCATGAAGGCCCCCATTTGCACTAAAGTGGAAGCGGTGTGGTGGCCTGGCTCCTGCTCATCATCCAGGATAATGTCGTCCTCTTCATTCTCCTCTCCCCATCCTCGCACAACAGGGATCCCAGAAAGGTTTAAAGCATGCTCTTCTTGCTCCTGCTCATCCGCCCCGGCACCATCCTCCTCTGACTCCTCATCAGACTCCTGTTGTTGACTTGTCTCAGATAGAGTAGCCCCCCCTGGGAATTCATCCAGCATTGCGACTTCCTCATCTTCCCGCTCCTGCTCCTCCACAGCCTGATCAATGACACGACGCAATGCACGCTCCAGAAAGAAGGCATAAGGTACCATGTCACTGATGGCGCCATGGCTGCGACTGACCAGTTTGGTGATCTCCTCAAATGGCCGCAGAAGTCTGCATGTGTCGCGCATGAGCAGCCACTGGCGCGGTGAAAAAAAACCCAGCTCCCCAGAACCGTTTCTTTCGCAGAGTTCATACAGGTAGACGTTAACTGCACGTTTCTGCTGGAGCAGCCTATCAAGCATATAGAAGGTTGAGTTCCATCGCGTCGGGCAATCGCAAATAAGACGTCTGACCGGCAGATGGTGTCGCCGCTGAATGTCAGCAAGGCGAGCCATGGCCGTGTAAGATCTTCTGAAATGGGCCGAGATTTTCCTTGCCTGCCGCAAGATGTCCTGGACCCCAGGGTATTTGACAAGGAATCGCTGCACGACCAAGTTTAAGACGTGTGCCATGCACGGCACGTGCGTGATTTTGCCCTGTTTCAATGCGCTAAGCAGATTGGCACCGTTGTCACACACCACTTTACCAACTGTCAAATTGAGCGGTGTTAGCCACTCATCTGCCTGTGAACGCAAAGCTGAAAGGAGTGCCGGGCCAGTGTGGCTCTTTGCTTCCAGGCACAACAGACGCAGCACGGCATGGCAACGTCTCACCTGGCATGTGGAATAGGTTCTGGGGAGCTTGGGCGGTGCAGTGGAAGAGACGCTAGCAGCGGAAAAGGAGGAGGCAGCTGAGGAGGAGAGGGAGGAGGATGGAGTAGGAGGAGGAGAAGAAGAGTCAGGCCTGCATGCAATCCGTGGCGGTAAAACCAAATCTACACGGGTGCCACGGGTTACATGCTTGACGGCCGTCAGAAGGTTCACCCAGTGGGCAGTAAAACTGATATACCTTCCCTGCCCGTGTTTGCTAGACCACGTGTCTGTGGTCAGATGTATCTTGGCACCGACACTGTGTGCCAGAGATACATTCACTTGCCGCTGAACATGGCCATATAGCTCTGGGATGCCCTTCTCTGAGAAATACTTCCTTCCTGGGACCTTCCATTGTGGTGTTCCAATGGCCACAAATTTGCGAAAGGCCTCCGAGTCCACCAGTTTATATGGCAGTAGTTGGCGGGCTATGAGTTCTGACAAGCCAGCCGCCAACCGTTGGGCAAGAGGGTTATCCGGCGTCATCATTTTTTTACGCTCAAACATTAGGCCCACGGAAGCCTGCCTTTTTGCAGAAAAATGTGAGCTTGGCGTGATGGAAGGTGGAGTGGAGGACAATTGTGAGGAGAGAGGAGAAGGAGAAGTAGAAGACGAGGCTGGACGGTGAGAGCCTGCAGTGTGGCTTTGTGTGTTCCGTTGCTCCCACTGGGCTCGGTGATGGCTGCTCATGTGCCTTCTTAAGGCGGTCGTCCCTAGGTGAGTATTGGGCTTACCGCGACTAACGCGTTGACTGCAAAGATTGCAGATGGCAACGCTATTGTCAGCAGCGGACACGTTAAAAAAAGCCCACACTGCGGAGCCATGTGCCGGTGTCCTGGGAGCGCCAGATGTGACCGTACATGGTCGATGACTCGCTCCTGATACATTTGCAGTCTGCTTTGTCCCTGCTGTGCAATGTAAGTCATTGCTGCTTCTCCTCCCTATCTGCTGGTCCATATCTCCCTCTGAACTCCCCTCCTCTTCCTCTCTTGTGGGCACCCACGTGACATCACTAGACACGTCATCATCAACGTCACCTTCCCCACCGCTATAAGTAGAGTAGGCAGCAACACCGGGGACCAACCTCCTCCTTGGGCTGATCTGGGTACTGGCGTCAGACTGCTGAGTAGCGCTTGTTGCTACCTCCTCTTCCTGATCCAATACCAAGAGTGGCTGCGCATCAGAAATGTCCTCTTGATATGGATCGGAAAATAATTCCAGTGACTCAAGCGGAAGGTATGTGGTGGTGGTGGTGGTGGTCGTGTTGTTGGTGGTAGTGTCTTTGGGGGTGCACATAGCAGAGAGTGAAGAAGAGGGTGCAGATCGAGAGGATGAGGAGGGTGCAGAAGAGTAAGGCTGAGCGAGCCACTCAACCAAGTCTGGTGCATCCTTTAAAGTAATTGAACGCACCTTCTGCAACTTCCCACTTTGGCTCAAGCCTGTTGCTCCTGCCCTACCCCTACCACCCCTGCGGAAGGGCCTGCCTCTTCCTCTGCATGTCATTTTTTAAATGACCCTGTGACAAAACTCTTAGTCCCTATACCGCTGAAGGACTGCTGCAGTATAGGTGAGCGGTCAGCAGTGGTGCACGTCAACCCTATCTATTGTGGACCTATAGCGGTCCTTACAGAACAGCAGACTGTACCGCACTCAAGCCTATGTACCGTAGCACCCTATACCAAGTTACCAGTCCTTATAAGAACTTTTGTGGACCAAGCAGGTTGTGTATTAGTGTTTAGCAGACTGTACGTCAGTCCCTATACCGCTGAAGGACTGCTGCAGTATAGGGCAGCGGTCAGCAGTGGTGCACGTCAACCCTATCTATTGTGGACCGATAGCGGTCCTTACAGAACAGCAGACTGTACCGCACTCAAGCCTATGTACCGTAGCACCCTATACCAAGTTACCAGTCCTTATAAGAACTTTTGTGGACCAAGCAGGTTGTGTATTAGTGTTTAGCAGACTGTACGTCAGTCCCTATACCGCTGAAGGACTGCTGCAGTATAGGGCAGCGGTCAGCAGTGGTGCACGTCAACCCTATCTATTGTGGACCGATAGCGGTCCTTACAGAACAGCAGACTGTACCGCACTCAAGCCTATGTACCGTAGCACCCTATACCAAGTTACCAGTCCTTATAAGAACTTTTGTGGAACAAGCAGGTTGTGTGTTAGTGATTAGCAGACTGTACGTCAGTCCCTATACCGCTGAAGGACTGCTGCAGTATAGGTGAGCGGTCAGCAGTGGTGCACGTCAACCCTATCTATTGTGGACCGATAGCGGTCCTTACAGAACAGCAGACTGTACCGCACTCAAGCCTATGTACCGTAGCACCCTATACCAAGTTACCAGTCCTTATAAGAACTTTTGTGGAACAAGCAGGTTGTGTGTTAGTGATTAGCAGACTGTACGTCAGTCCCTATACCGCTGAAGGACTGCTGCAGTATAGGTGAGCGGTCAGCAGTGGTGCACGTCAACCCTATCTATTGTGGACCGATAGCGGTCCTTACAGAACAGCAGACTGTACCGCACTCAAGCCTATGTACCGTAGCACCCTATACCAAGTTACCAGTCCTTATAAGAACTTTTGTGGACCAAGCAGGTTGTGTATTAGTGTTTAGCAGACTGTACGTCAGTCCCTATACCGCTGAAGGACTGCTGCAGTATAGGGCAGCGGTCAGCAGTGGTGCACGTCAACCCTATCTATTGTGGACCGATAGCGGTCCTTACAGAACAGCAGACTGTACCGCACTCAAGCCTATGTACCGTAGCACCCTATACCAAGTTACCAGTCCTTATAAGAACTTTTGTGGAACAAGCAGGTTGTGTGTTAGTGATTAGCAGACTGTACGTCAGTCCCTATACCGCTGAAGGACTGCTGCAGTATAGGGCAGCGGTCAGCAGTGGTGCACGTCAACCCTATCTATTGTGGACCGATAGCGGTCCTTACAGAACAGCAGACTGTACCGCACTCAAGCCTATGTACCGTAGCACCCTATACCAAGTTACCAGTCCTTATAAGAACTTTTGTGGAACAAGCAGGTTGTGTGTTAGTGATTAGCAGACTGTACGTCAGTCCCTATACCGCTGAAGGACTGCTGCAGTATAGGTGAGCGGTCAGCAGTGGTGCACGTCAACCCTATCTATTGTGGACCGATAGCGGTCCTTACAGAACAGCAGACTGTACCGCACTCAAGCCTATGTACCGTAGCACCCTATACCAAGTTACCAGTCCTTATAAGAACTTTTGTGGACCAAGCAGGTTGTGTATTAGTGTTTAGCAGACTGTACGTCAGTCCCTATACCGCTGAAGGACTGCTGCAGTATAGGGCAGCGGTCAGCAGTGGTGCACGTCAACCCTATCTATTGTGGACCGATAGCGGTCCTTACAGAACAGCAGACTGTACCGCACTCAAGCCTATGTACCGTAGCACCCTATACCAAGTTACCAGTCCTTATAAGAACTTTTGTGGAACAAGCAGGTTGTGTGTTAGTGATTAGCAGACTGTACGTCAGTCCCTATACCGCTGAAGGACTGCTGCAGTATAGGGCAGCGGTCAGCAGTGGTGCACGTCAACCCTATCTATTGTGGACCGATAGCGGTCCTTACAGAACAGCAGACTGTACCGCACTCAAGCCTATGTACCGTAGCACCCTATACCAAGTTACCAGTCCTTATAAGAACTTTTGTGGACCAAGCAGGTTGTGTATTAGTGTTTAGCAGACTGTACGTCAGTCCCTATACCGCTGAAGGACTGCTGCAGTATAGGGCAGCGGTCAGCAGTGGTGCACGTCAACCCTATCTATTGTGGACCGATAGCGGTCCTTACAGAACAGCAGACTGTACCGCACTCAAGCCTATGTACCGTAGCACCCTATACCAAGTTACCAGTCCTTATAAGAACTTTTGTGGAACAAGCAGGTTGTGTGTTAGTGATTAGCAGACTGTACGTCAGTCCCTATACCGCTGAAGGACTGCTGCAGTATAGGGCAGCGGTCAGCAGTGGTGCACGTCAACCCTATCTATTGTGGACCGATAGCGGTCCTTACAGAACAGCAGACTGTACCGCACTCAAGCCTATGTACCGTAGCACCCTATACCAAGTTACCAGTCCTTATAAGAACTTTTGTGGAACAAGCAGGTTGTGTGTTAGTGATTAGCAGACTGTACGTCAGTCCCTATACCGCTGAAGGACTGCTGCAGTATAGGTGAGCGGTCAGCAGTGGTGCACGTCAACCCTATCTATTGTGGACCGATAGCGGTCCTTACAGAACAGCAGACTGTACCGCACTCAAGCCTATGTACCGTAGCACCCTATACCAAGTTACCAGTCCTTATAAGAACTTTTGTGGACCAAGCAGGTTGTGTATTAGTGTTTAGCAGACTGTACGTCAGTCCCTATACCGCTGAAGGACTGCTGCAGTATAGGGCAGCGGTCAGCAGTGGTGCACGTCAACCCTATCTATTGTGGACCGATAGCGGTCCTTACAGAACAGCAGACTGTACCGCACTCAAGCCTATGTACCGTAGCACCCTATACCAAGTTACCAGTCCTTATAAGAACTTTTGTGGACCAAGCAGGTTGTGTATTAGTGTTTAGCAGACTGTACGTCAGTCCCTATACCGCTGAAGGACTGCTGCAGTATAGGGCAGCGGTCAGCAGTGGTGCACGTCAACCCTATCTATTGTGGACCGATAGCGGTCCTTACAGAACAGCAGACTGTACCGCACTCAAGCCTATGTACCGTAGCACCCTATACCAAGTTACCAGTCCTTATAAGAACTTTTGTGGAACAAGCAGGTTGTGTGTTAGTGATTAGCAGACTGTACGTCAGTCCCTATACCGCTGAAGGACTGCTGCAGTATAGGGCAGCGGTCAGCAGTGGTGCACGTCAACCCTATCTATTGTGGACCGATAGCGGTCCTTACAGAACAGCAGACTGTACCGCACTCAAGCCTATGTACCGTAGCACCCTATACCAAGTTACCAGTCCTTATAAGAACTTTTGTGGAACAAGTGAGTTGTGAATGTTTAGCAGACTGCAGCAGAAGGGCAGCAGTCAAGTATAATATCCTTTCTATATTTGGAAGAAAGAATATTATACATGTACAAGCCTATTACTGTACCACTGATACCAGTCCTGAAAAGAACCTTTGTGGAACTAATAATAACAGCAAGTCTTTAAAATTACCCTCACTGCCTGACAACACTGCTTCCTTCCTGTCCCTATACAAATTGGCAAAAAAAGAGAACGATTAGTGGTTACTGGAACAGCTCTTTTGTGGACCTTGATAGTAACAGCTAATGATGATGATGATGATGATGATGATGAAAGACTAATCTGGCTGTCCCTGTAGCATACACCGTCCTTTCCCTTTCTCTAAACTAACAAAAGACACTCAGGCTGCTGCAAGAATCAGCAGCACAGCAAACCTATCAACACCTAACACCTATACCAGTCCTGAAAAGAACTTTTGTGTACCAAATAGCTAGTGGTTTATCTCTCCCTACTCCACACAGGAACCTGTCCCTATCTTAACAGAAGAAAGAATGTAAAATGGCCACCGGATCGGGTGTATTTATAGGTTAGGGGGAATGTACAAGTGTCCATGTGCTGTCATGTCTCAATTGGCTGTCCTGTATCACATGATAAACGTGTCACCAAAGGTTAAAGTTCTTGTATACATTAAACACGTAAGTCCGCCGCGGCGAACGACGGAAAAAGGCGTTCGAACGTGCGGACCGCGAATGTCGGAAATTCGCCGCGAAACGACCGCCGGGCGAACCGTTCGGCCATCACTAGTAATGAGATGGAAATCTTGCTTTCTCTTGTGGTCAGAGGGGACATGCTATGTACAATAAGGGAAATTGTATGCCTCTGCAAGGTTGTGTTAATGTGCTCCTGCATACACTTTTTGTAACCCCCTTTCAAATAAAACCTAAACTTTGGGAACACAGGTGCATTCTCCATGGCACACACCTTCTCTGAAAACAGGTAGGACGCTAGCCCATTGTGGAGTCCTTACTCTTTTAACCCTAGCAACCCGCTTCACCATGACTCCACTTCCCCACTCCACTCTACTTCACATTCATTTTTAGACACCTCACATGCTCTTACCTAGTCAGTGTGACATGCTTGCCCCCCCAGAACAATTGCCCATTTATAATAGAATTCTAATGCTTGCTATGCCAAGGGAGAATGTGTGTGGCATTCCTTGCATCATACCTTCACTAACCGGTTCTGGAACAGCACCTGTATCCATTGCAGACAGGCGGTGTACTCCACATTGGCTGCTGAAGCGTGGGGCACACCAAGAATCCGAGACTGCCCCCTTTGCCCACTTAGAACTGTTCAGACTTGCTCTATTCTTATGCCAGTCAATGACACCCTTCCTCTAGATTCCCCTAAACATTTTTGATTCTCGGGGCACAACACGCTCAGTTCCCCCCTCCCCCCCATCAGAATGATAGAGGAAGCAAAGATTATAGATATAACTTTATCACCACAGATTATATGAGGAGCTGCACTGTTGGGACCAATTACCCTTTATTGGTGTAAGGCATAGAGTCTTACCGATATACAGTTGCAAAAAAAAATGTATGTGAACTCTTTTGCAATGATAATGGATTTCTGCACAATTTGTGATCTAATCTTTTTCTAAGTCACAATAGACAATCACAGTCTGCTTAAACTAATAACACACAATGATTTAAATGTTACCATGTAAACATTCACAGTGCAGGTGGAAAAAGTATGTGAACCCTTGGATTTAATAACTGGTTGAACCTCCTTTGGCAACAATAACTTCAACTGAACATTTTCTGTAGTTGCAGATCAGACATGCACAATGGTCAGGAGTAATTGTTGACCATTCCTCCTTATAGAACTGTTTCAGTTTAGCAATATTCTTGGGATGTCTGGTGTGAAACGCTTTCTTGAGGTCATGTCACAGCATCTCAATCGGGTTGAGGTCAGGACTCTGACTGGGCCACTCCAGAAGGCATATTTTCTTCTGTTTAAGCCATTCTGTTGTTGATTTACTTCTATGCTTTGGGTCGTTGTCCTGTTGCAACACCCATCTTCTGGTGGTGGACAGATGGCCTTAAGTTCTGCAAAATGTCTTGATAAACTTGGGGATTCATTTTTCCTTCGATGATAGCAATCCGTCCAGGCCCTGATGCAGCAAAGCAGCCCCAAACCATGATGCCCCCACCACCATACTTCACAGTTGGGGTGAGGTTTTTATGTTGGTGTGCTGTGCCTCTTTTTCTCCACACATAGTGTTGTCTGTTTCTTCCAAACAACTCAACTTTGGTTTCATCTGTCCACAGAATGTTTTGCCAGTACTGCTGTGGAACATCCAAATGCTCTTGTGCAAACTGTAAACGTGCAGCAATGATTTTTTTTTTTGGAAAGCAGTGGCTTCCTCTGGTATCCTCCCATGAAATCCATTCTTGTTTACTGTTTTACATAGCGTAGATTCGCTAACAGGGATGTTAGCATATGCCAGAGACTTTTGTAAGTCTTTAGCTGACACTCTAGGATTCTTCTTCACCTCATTGAGCAGTCGGCGCTGTGCTCTTGCAGTCATCTTTACAGGATGCCCACTCCTAGGGAGAGTAGCAGCAGTGCTGAACTCTCTCCATTTATAGACAATGTGTCTTACCGTGGACTGATAAACAGAAAGGCTTTTGGAGATACTTTTATAACCCTTTACAGCTTTATGCAAGTCAACAATTCTTAATCGTAAGTCTTCTGAAAGCTCTTTTGTGCAAGGCATCATTCACATCAGGCAATGCTTCTTGTGAAAAGCAAACCCAGAACTGGTGTGTGTTTTATATGGCAAGGCAGCTGTAACCAACACCTCCAATCTCATCTCATTGATTGGACTCCAGTTGGCTGACACCTCACTCCAATTAGCTCTTGGGGATCACATTAGTCTAGGGTTTCACATACTTTTTCCACCTGCACTGTTAGTGTTTACATAGTGTGTTCAACAAAAACATGGTAACATTTAATTCTTTGTGTGTTATTAGTTTAAGCAGACTGTGATTGTCTATTGTGACTTAGATAAAGATCAGATCACATTTTATGACCAATTTGTGCAGAAATCCATATCATTCCCAAAGGGTTCACATATTTTTTTTGCAACTGTAGCTAAATCTCAGTTTTTGCAGACAACACAAAAATAAGCAGGGCAATAACTTCACATCAGGATATAGAAAATTTTACAGACAACCTGAACAAATGAATGGAGTGGGCAATTACATGGTAAATTAGATTTAATGTGGAGAAATGTAAAGTAATGCATTGGGGGCAAAAAACATAAAAGCAAACTACTCACTAGGGGGAGAACTGCTGGGGGAATCAAGGATGGAGAAAGATCTGGGGGTCCTAGTAGAAGACAGACTGAGCAATAGCATGCAATGTCAAGCTGCAGCTACCAAAGCTGTCATAATTTTAGCATGTTTAAAAAAGGGGAGATAAAACGATAATCCTGCCACTATATAAAACTCTGGCTAGACCACATCTGGAGTATTCCGTCTAGTTCTGGTCACCAGTCCTTAGAAGGGATGTGCTGGAACTGAAGAGAGGAACGACTACAAGCACTGTGACAGGAGGGCACGTGGAACCCAGAATCCCTTGGAAAAGTTGGGAAACCCATGTTTCAGCTCCCCATACAACTCTTATGTCTAATGCCACGTACACACGACCAGACTTATGTCCGACAGACTTTCGAAGGAGTTCTGCCGGAGTTCTGACAGAGTTCTGACGGACTTTCCGAATGAGCGAACTTGGCCACACACAATCACACCAAACTCCGACGGATTCTAACGTGATGATGTACGACTGGACTCGAATAAGGAAGTTCATAGCCAGTAGCCAATAGCTGCCCTAGCGTCGGTTTTTGTCCGTCGGACTAGCATACACACGAGCGGATTTCTCGGTAGGAACTGGGTCCGGCAGAGTTCTTGCGGAAAAATTTGAAGCATGTTCCATTTCTAAAGTCTGTCAGACTTTTGCGAATCAAAAGTCCGTTGCAGCCCACACACGATCGAATAGTCTGCCGGAATCATTCCGTCAGACTTTTGATGTTGAAAAGTCCGGTCGTGTGTACGGGGCATTAGTCACCCTGTGCCATCCTGGTAAAGGGTGAGTGAGAAAATATATCTTGGATTATTTAAAATGTAAGTAATATTTATCCACAGTATCTCCCAGGATATATGAAAAGACTATTCTTAGGTTGTTAATTCTAAACAATCCTTGAAAGAGCTGATTACATTGACCTCCAGAGAGGGACTATCTGGTCACCTAGGCTGCCTTAAAGAGGAAGTAAACCCTGATGAGTTTACTTCCTCTTTCATTCGCTGCAAAGGCAAAGCATAATGGACTACTATGCATCGGTTGAAATGGATGGACTATTGTCTTTATCCAACCTTCCCCAACTACTAAGCTCTGGAACAACTGCACTAGTAAAGTGAACAGTCTACTTGCCTTTAGTAAATCGACCACCATGTTTGGTTTTGTGGACTGAAACGCATACAAGTGAAACTATGCTGCTTCTCTCTTCCCTACAAAAATATATGGCTTTAAAAATACATCTATGCTGTTGTGATTTTAGCTAAGGGTAAGCTGTATATCCAGTTGTAGTTAATTTCAGCACAGTGGGCAGGTGATATTTAGTTGTTTGTATTTAAGCAGATGCCTTTTTGAATTCTTTAGGGACCTGACATGTTTTGTGATTATAACAAAATATCTGTCAGATATGATCTTTAGAATTCATCCAACCGCTTCTACTGAAAAGCATATTTTACACCAGTTGCATCAGTTGAGGTTTCTTTCATTGCTCGGTGCTCAACCTTAAGGGATGGAAGTCCATCTACTTTTACCTCTCTTCCTTCTACATGGGATCGCCTTGTTCTGTGCAGTGAAAGGCGACAATATGACGGAGGGTGAGTACCCAGGAGACATAAAAATGGTGAAAGGTTTGGGGGATAAAACGCATCAAGAGAGACTTTAGGAACATACAAATGTACAGTCTGGAGGAAAGAAGGGAAAGGTTAGGCCTGACCGAAACCTTTAAATACATCAAGGGGGTAAATAAGGTTCAGGAGGGCAGTTTTTTTCAATGTTAAACCAAAATCAAGAACATGGGGACATGACCTCAAACTGGAGGAAACTATTCTAGAAAGTATTTGTTTACTGAAAGGGTAGTTGATGCTTGGAATAAACTTACAGCAGAGGTAGTGAGACAGTCAACAGTAAATGGCATCAAACATGCTTAGGACAAACATAGATCTATAGTCACAAATCCAACGGAGAAAAAAAAACAAAAAAAAAAACAGGCAGACTTGATAGACTACTTTCTGTGTTTCTATTCTAAATTCCGTAAGTTGGCTCATAGGGCCTGGTCAACAAAATTAACCAACAGCTAAGCAAAATGAAGACCTATGTAGGCAATCCATTCCAGACAGATAGACTATGACATTACACAGGGGCTAGTAAAAATATTGGGCTGCCAAGTCACCTCTATGACCAAATGTACTTGTATGTGGTCAACATGACTCAGTGAGTCTATGAGAAGACACCAGAAGTTGGTGAGAATATTAGATCTTCCTTACAATAGTCCAAGCTAGATGTTCCATTAAAAGCTACAGCCAATCAGAATTTTAATTTCACTTGTCTGACTTCACAGTGTTAGAATTAATCAATCTTGACTCAGCTTAGGATGACATCAGCTGGCTTGAAAGCCTGTTAGTATGATATAATGGTAGTGAGTTGCTTCAAGGTGGAATTTTTCTCTCTAATTCAATGGCTCAAATGCCTTAGCCTTACATTTACACCTAAGTATTACATACAAACATGGTACATACTTCATACTATGGTAAACAAGTATTGATCTAATTTATTATAGAATCATATCTCTATATAGTATAGATCTCTATATAGTATAGCAGTGATTCTCAACCAGGGTTCCGTGGAACCCTTGGGGTTCCTCCAAAGGTTGCTAAGGGTTCCTTCAGCATTCGGCAATTTCTGCCTCTCAGATAAGTTACCACTGACACCATTGATCTTTTTAGCTATCTGTAATGAGATCATTCTTCCCAATGACCACAAGTGTAAGGACCATTCCTCTCACTTACCATCACACTAATGTATAATGAGTTGTAGAGTTCTAATTTTTAGAAGGGATTCATCGAGACCAGAGAACTATTTCAAGGGTTCCTCTGTTGAAAAGGTTGAGAAAGGAGATGTAGTATAGAACCAACTGTACTGTACAAACGTTTTAGGCTGGTGCGAAGAAATGCTGTAAATTAAGAATGTTTTTTTTTCCATATATATATAATATATATATTAATTGTTTATTCTGATCAATGTACAAAATGCAAAGTGAGGGAATGGACAAAAAAAAATCTAAATCAAATTGGTGTGACCACCCTTTGGCATCAAACCAGCATCAGTTCTTCTAGGTATACTTGCACACAGCTTTTGAAAGAACTCGGCAGATAGGTTGTTCCAAACATAATGGAGAACTAAACACAGTTCTTCTGTGGATGTAGGCTACTTTGATTCATGCTTACCTCCCTTTGATATCAGAAAAAGTCCAGCAGTGCCATCAGCACAGAACTGGCAGAAACCAGTGGGAACCACGTGCACCCATCTACTGTCTGGAGAACTCTGGCCAGAGGTGGTCTTCATGGAAGAATTGCAGCCACAAATCTATATCTCCCACATGGAAACACGGCTAAGTGACTCAACTATGCAGGAAAACATAGGAACAGAAAAATTACAGCAGGTGCTCTGAACTGATGTGTCAAAATGTGAAATATTTGGCTGTATAAGGAGGCAGTTTGTTGGCAAAGGGGTTGGAGAGCAGTACAATAATTGGTGTCTGCCAGCAACAGTGAAGCATGGTGGAGATTCCCTGCAAGTTTGGGGCTGCATTTCTGCAAGTGGAGTTGGAGGTTTGGTCAGGATCAATGGTGTCCGCAATGCTGAGAAATACAGACAAATACGTATTCATCATGCCATACGATCAGGGAGGCACATGATTGGCCCCAAATTTATCCTGCAGCAGGACAACAACCCCAAACATACAGCCAATATTATTAAGAACTATATTCAGCATAAAAAACAGGGAGACCGTAAGTGATGGTTTGGCCCCAACAGAGCCCTGATCTCAACATCATGGAGCCTGTCTGGGATTACATGAGGAGACAGAAGGATATGAGGCAGCCTACTTCCACAGAAGATTTGTGCTTAGTTCTCTAAGATGTTTGGAACAACCTACCTGTCGAGTTCCTTCAAAAACTGCAAGTCTAACTAGAAGAACTAACGATGGTTTGAATGCAAAGGCCGGTCACATCAAATATTGATTTGACTTTTCTCAAGCCTCTCTAATCCTTTAGGACTCCCTACCCCAATTTGTCTATCTCCTACTCTATCCATTTTTAGGTGATCCCTGAAAACCCTTCTCTTCAGAGAAGCCTATCCCACATCCAAACAACTGTATTTCCACTATCTCCATCAGCTCATCCCCACAGTTATTACCCTTTGTATCACTTGACCCTCCCTTTTAGATCATAAGCTCTAATGAGCAGGGCCCTCTGATTCCTCCTTTATTGAACTGCATTGTAACTGTACAGTTTGCCTTCATTTTGTAAAGTGCGGTGCTAACTGTTGGCACTATAGAAATCCTGTATTAATTCTTGTACTTTGAGTAAATACAAAAAGTCCCTTACAAGATACCTACTAACCGCAGCAAAAACCCTCATTCCCCTACACTGGAAAACCACTCACTTCCCTCTGGTCAAGGATTGGTTGGACAGAGTCCAGTACCTATATAAGATGGAAGAGATTCTGGCGATGAAAAAAGAAAACAGTGAGAGTTTTATCAAAACATGGCAGCCATGGTTATTATTTACCTATTCAACCGAATACCAAACACTCCTTGTATAAAGACATAGATATAAAACCCTTACAATATAGCATTCATAATTTTATATATATGTGCTATAAGTTTATCAGTACACTATTAATACCTCCCCCATCCCCCCTCTTTTCCTAACCTCCTCTCTTTCCTTTCTCCCCCCCCCCCCCGCCCCCCCCCACCAACTCCCTATTCTTGTCAATGTAAATGTAGCACTAACCCCCGAAGGAGCTGCTGGTTTTATTGGGCTTACCGCTACCTTCTGGTCTGCTTCTCCGTCTATGGATTCCCGTGGTAGATGGCCCAAAGAAATGTGGAAACTGACACTGAATCTTCTTTTGGATTATTTATTTGAAACATAAACAGAGTCTTTCAATGTAGGGTAGAGGGTTAGGAGTACGTTCAGGTACTTTAGAATGCAAAAATGGAAAGTCTCTTATAGGAAAATCCAGAGAATAGCAACCGTTTCACAACTGGATTTTACAACCCCGGATAGACCTCCTCTCACTAGGCCTAGCAGCCGGTAGAGTGTTCGGAAAAGTCTCTGCCATAGATTGGAGTGTAGGATGTTTGATAAAGTCTATGCCACAGACTTGGATAGGACAGAGTGTAGGATAGATGACAAATTTAAGGAGCTATCATACGGTACCAGTATCTCTCAGCCGATCTGGCAATACTGAATAAGTGTTGATCCAGGTTGCGTCCTTCAACTAAGCCTCCAGGCTCCTTCAGAGAAGCCAGCCTTGCACACGGCCTTCTCCTGAAGAGTCTTCCCCTGGGGTTCTTCAGTTGCTGGGCCTCTCCCTTCAGATGAAACAGCACCGGACCACCCTTGGATCAATAGGCCCCGAAATCCACTCAGGCCTGTTCCTGCAGTTGTGTTGCCTCAGGCCAGCCAGCCCTGAGACTAGAAATGCATGATTCCGCACCCCAGGCCAGGAGGGCCATGGGACTGGGTCAGGAGGACCTCCAGAACCAAACAGACAGAAAATAATCTCTGGAACCCCAGAGCATGTGATGTCGGCACCTTAAATACCACCTCCCAGAATGCACAGCAAGGAGAACACTCCCACTGGGCTGGTTCAGAGAGAACAGTGGCATTCAATACACCCAGCTAAACTGCGTTCTCACACAGGTGTCGCAGTGACAGCGACACCTGCGGTCAAGGAGAACCCAGTGCAACCCAGCTGGACTGGTACTGAAACCAGAAATTTAGAAAATTAACCCCAAAACCCAACTGTGGTTTCAGGAAAATTAACTTTGAAAAAAAAACATAGCGCCTGCTCGTCAGGAGCCAGCGCTACATAAACAATTTATCTTTCTTCAATAAAATTCTTGATTGGGAAAAATAAATAAATAAATCCTGTATAACTAGAACTTAACAGCTAGGCTGAATATAAGAAGCCTGACTTTTAGGTTAGGTTCACATTTGTGTGGGTCCAGGGACATGTGTAAATTGCCCATGTTCCCCAGCCTACAGGTAAAATGCACTGCTCTTTAGCAGACATGCAGGGATGTCTTTAATTCTTAATGGCAGCCCCACTCATTGGAAATGCAGCATGTTTTCAGGTGCAGGAAATGGCATGGTTTCACAGAACCATATGCTTCAATGGAGCTAAAGTTTTAAAAAAAGGGTCGGGGCATTTTGCCCATGTTTATGGCATGTACAGCAGCCCACTTGAATCAATGGGCTGCTGTGACCATGAAAATACACCCTCCCAAAGCCTTAGACTAAGAAGTGACTAAGGAGTGATGTCTGCATGCTTTCCCCTAGTGTCATGGACCCGCTGGCACTTAAGACAGTTCTTTTCACATTGGAAGAAACTTCGCCTCACTCAAGCCATCAAAATACTGACACCCATGCGGGAGAACCTCCGCTGGAAGGCAAGGGGGGGACTCTTTCCAGGTCTCACTATTTAATGGACCATACTTGCACAGATGCCAGCTCAATTGGCTGGGAAGCACACTGTGGAGACTCCAGGATACAGGGCAAATGGAAGTTCGCTACTGAGAGCATTGTATCCAACCTTTTGACACTGACATTGCTGCAAACTAATTCTTCTTCAAATGGTCAACAAAGCAGCAGTTTCATATATTCAGAGGCAGGGGGATGAACAGATTTTTCCTATTGAAGGAAGTAAAACCAATTATGCTCTGAGAAGAACCTTGTAGACCCAAGAGTGGTCTACTGGTCCAGCAAGTTGAATGCCGAAGCAGACCCGTTGTCCTGGAATTTCCCTGGACAACAAAAAGGTGTCTCTTCACCCTCACATCTTAAATCATTGATCTCTGGGATCTACCACAAATATTCAGCAAACAAACTGCTGATGTTTATCTTTTGTTTCCTTCACTGTCTAGTGGAGGATGTGGGTGGCATTTCATGTCCGGGGAATTGCAGTCAGTACTACACTTTCCCTCCCCCTCCACTTACCATGAAATTCCTTATGAGGTTGTTGAATGAGCCAATAGAGGGTCTTAGCCATTCTCCCTTATTGGTCAAGCAGGCCTTGGTTTCCATTAGTGATGCACCTCAGCTCTTGTCCATCTGTACCTATTCCTCCTTTTCATTGTCTGCTCACACAGGTGGAGTTTTTCCACTCAAATCTCTACAGGCTAGACCTTCAAGTATGCTCAGCTGGAGTCATGTCAACACTTCCTAAATCAAAGAAGCGCCATGTATGCATGTATATGGGAGAAGGTTTTCTCATTTGCTGTTCCACTTCTGGAGTTCCTTCAAACTGGTCTGAATCTAGGCTTCTGTCTTACCTCTCTTATAGTTCAAATATCTACTCTCTCAGCAGTAACAAATTAAAAATGGGCAGATAACCCACTGGTGGTACAGTTCCTTAGGGGTGTTATGAAGATTAGGCCCCCTGAAAGGCACCCTTCCGACAATGGGACCTGGCAGTGGTGCTGGAAGTTCAAGCAAAACATGCAGTAGAGCATTGTTCACTATGGGATATAACACCAGGGCTGTCTAACATTGACTGGACCCAGGGCAAACATTTTCTTTGGCCCCCTATTTCATGCAATTTCGCTCTCCACATGCTTTGAGCCATACAACAAATAGCAGCTAGACTCAAAATCAGTTTACTGAATCAGTTTAGGCAGCAATTGCGTTTGTTTGCCAGAGGTTACGGTGTATCATCCCCGCTCACTAACTGGCTGCTAGAGGTTACAGCACACATTATGGCTCACTGTTATCTTCTAGAGGTCACAGCACATGACTTCTGCTTGTTGATTGGTTGCTAGAGATTACTGTACATCAATACTGCTCACTGATTGATTGCTAAAGGTTGCTGCACATCTATACCACTCACTAATTGGTTGTTAGAGGTTACTGCACATTATTACTGCTCACTGATTGTTTGCTAAAGGTTACAGCACATCGTCTCTGAAGACAGGTTCCACCTCTAATTTGCTTACTTTTTCAGAACAGGCTGATGTTAGGCTTAATGACCACAGTTGTAGGCAGGACTTACAAGCATGCTCCTTTACCTCCCCTGTAGATCGCATTCAGCAGAAGTAATGATGGATGTGACCTCAGACAGACATAATATACATATGAATGCTGCCTCTATTTACATATCAATGCCATGGTCCATGACTATTTACATATTATTACCACAACTATTTACATATAAATTCAGGTTATTTACATGTAAACACAGGGTCTGCAGGTGAGTCATCTGAATAGGGCAGAGCTGGGCAGCTGCAACAGAAGTTTACACTGAGATATCGGGACACAGCACGGGACTAAAACTTCAAGGGATAAGGGAAAGTATGAGGCAGCTGCTTTGGGCCCCACTACAATTATGGGGCCCAGGGCAGCTGCCCCTTTTGCCCTGCCTTAAAAACAGTCCTGTATAACAGCAGAATCAAAATTTCTGATAGCCATTAAATCAGGCATACGATTGTCAGTGTTTCAGGCCCTTTGTTTCACGCAAAGAGTACATTTCCTTTTTCCCAGGTAAAGTGGAATTGCGCCTCATGGAGGTCTTGGTTCCAAAGGTGTCATTATCTTTCCACTCGGTCAGCATATGGGCTCTCCCAACCTTTCCAGGTAGTCAAACTGGTTGTCTGCATGAGCTGGATGTAACTAGCATTCTCAAGGCCTACCTGGCAGCCACAGCACTCTTCAGAGCATCAAACAGATGCCCTGGAAAAGGAAGCCTCCTATAGGTTAAAAACATACAGTACATAAAGCGTACAGGATAGGGGGTATGAAGCCTCCTTAAAGTATGAAGGCTCATTCGACAAGACCAATGGTGGCAGCCCTGTCCAGGGTCTCCATTGAAACCATTTCTAAAGCGGCTACCTGGTATTTCCAGCGCACCTTCCTGAAACACTACAGAGCTGATCAGGGTGTCTTGACAACAGTAAATTTTGGAAGACAAACTGTTCAGTCAGCATTGTATTTTCCTAAATAAAGCTTTTCTATTGAGCATCAACCCACCCGTTTCAGCTAGTTATTTGTCACAGGTATATGCTGCCATGGAGGCACCAGGAACGTGTGTACACACATGAGCCAAGTATTGCTGGTATTGCTGGTTCAACAGAAACAGACTGACATTTGTTCAGTGTTTACAGCAGCCTGTCCAACAGAAACTGGCCTAACGAAAAAGGCACAACGGGGAAGATTGCCACGCTAACATTACGTGTGTTAGTATGGAGATCTGTCATTTTCCTTCCTGGGTTGAATGAAAAAAAAATGCATAGTATGTACCAGGCTTCACCATAATTTTTATTTTCCCAGTGCCTATCTATAGTATGACAGCATACATTCCCACACATGGTATCAGAGCTTTACGAAGAATGCTGGGGGTGTCCTTATCTTTTCTTTTTAACCACTTGCTTACTGGCCACTTAAACCCCCCTCCTGCCCAGACCAATTTACAGCTTTCAGCGCTGATGCACTTTGAATGACAATTGCGCGGCCATACAACACTGTACCCAAATTAAATTTTTATCATTTTTTCCCCCACAAATAGAGTTTTCTTTTGGTGGTATTTAATTACAGCTGGGAGTTTTATTTTTTTGCTAAGCAAACAAAAAAATGCAAAATAAAAAAAAATAAAAAATCATGTCTAATAGTTTGTTATATTTATATTTTGCAAACAGGTACATTTTTCTCCTTCATTGAAATGCGCTGATGAGGCGGCACTGGTGGGCACTGATAGGCTGCACTGGTGCGCTATGATAGGCACAGTTAAGGCAGCACTAATAGGCCCAGATAAGGTAGCACCAATAGGCACAGAAAAGGCAGTACTGATGGGCATAGATAAGGCGACACTGATGGGCAAAGATGGGCACAGATAAGATGGCACTGATGGGTGGCACTGAGGGGTGGCATGGATGGGTGGCACTAATGGGCACTGATAGGTACCACTGATATATGGGACTGATGGGCACTGATAGGTGGCTCTGATAGGTGCCACTGCTGGGCACTGATGGGCGTCACTGATGGGCACTGATGGGCACTGGTAGATGACACTGATGGTCACGGATATGTGGCACTGAGGTGCAGCACTGTTGTTGAGGCAGATTGAGGCAGATTGTGGGCACTGATATGTGGCACTAATGGGTGGCACTGTGGGCACTGATGGGTGGCACTATGGGCACTAATGGGTGGCACTGATGGGTGGCACTTTTTCCCATACTTTAGGTGGCACTGGTAGGGGGCAGGTGGGCACTGATGAGCTGGCCCCAGCTCGCTATGATCGGGACTGAAGTCCCTCTCACAGCCACCGGTGATCAGCTTTTTTTTTTCTCATAGACTCGCTGATCACAGAGTGTGCCATGCGCGCCCCTCAGGGGGCGTGCAGGCCACTCGTGCACAGGACGACATCAATAGACGTCGTCCTGGCAAAGCAGGTCCGCGCTGTAGACGTCATTCGGCTATAGCGCGGATCTCTAGCGGTTATACTATTCACCAGTCTTGAGGGAAGATTCACAGCCAGATCTATGTCACAGATAGGCTCACATGGATAGGGGCCAGGAAAGGAAAATTACAGTAAATAGTTAATATAATTCTCTTTATTTTATACATGTAATTTTAACATTTAGGCCTCATGCACACTGGACGTTATGATAACGTTATAAAAGCGCTAGTAGCTTTACAGTGAGTTTTTCAATGTTTTTGCAATAGGGAATTATATTGGTTGTTGCTTTATTAACCAAAAATCATTTTAGTTGCAGCTGTCGTTACAATGTCAATCATCTGTCTTCATATTATCTTTTTATTGCAGAGTTCCTTGTTGACAATCATACTGTCACACCAAGACCGACTACTATGCAGAATGTAATCCCTCCACAGTGTGATAATTGCACAAAAGAAATGACCAAACATTACATGACCACCGTGCTACGCACCGATCATACCACACAGGGGCCTTCTCCTCCACCATCTCCCACAGAATACATCCTGATTCGTGAATCAGGAGAAGTCTATCTAAGAATAAAGGCAACCTTCATAGTAATACTGAACATCACCAAGATCAGAAATGTGAGTTAGTCCTCCTGAGTATAATCTAGAAGTTGTAAAGGCTCAATAACCAATGGCAATGAAGAATGTTAATTCTACTTGTAGGTTAGGATTGGTTTAGATTATCTCAGAGTAACAGAAGGGTCACATGAAAGTTGGAAACATTCCAAAAGATGGAAATCACAGTGTCGCTGATTGTATGATCTGGATTAGGTGACAGGTTACTACAGTTATATGCAGGAAAATTGTATCTCTTTGGGTTGACACTGGTTGGGCTCACCAGCCATGGGAGATGTTTTCCAGCTTTGGGTTCCATCTTTTTCCCGGGAACACGCCAGCAATCCAATTGTATTCCAAACAAAGGCAGCATGATGACTCTTTGTCAATAAACTTTATTGTACAATGTTCATTGCATCTCCCTCCAATCTATCTGTTCTACTCTATAACATTTCACCCTCTGTCAGGGCTTGGTCATAGAAGTACATATTTCCTATTTAGGTGGAAAAGTCATCTTGTACAATATTGATAGAAAAATGGATGAAATAGTAAAAAGATGATAGAAATTTGCACAATCCATCACTGGATTTTAATATTAATGTTGCTTTAACCTTAGCTTTATACTATTAAATAAAGACTGAACCAAGGTGTATTTCAAAAGGCCTATAATGCACCTCTCAGCGCCAGATTCAGCAAACCAAAAATCCAAAAAAAGTATAACATATATACGTGACCCGTCCAGTTCCTAAAAAGTACCAAAGAGGTCGACAAGATAGCAGCCGTTTAAAAAATAAAACAATTATGTAACAAGTAGTACAAAAATCAATCAGTCCAATTACTGAAAATGTCAGTACTAAAACAGCACTGTAGGCAAAGTCCGAGATAGAATGGTGTAAAATTAATAAAAGTCCTTAATGTGCAGAAAAGGTAACAATAGTGGTTTAATTAGCGTTGCAAGGTGATACCGGTGTTTATTCCAAGTGCTATTAGTATGCCATCCACCAGATTTTCACAGGTTTTCACCACGTGTAGCACATCCCCCTAGGGGGTTAAACTCACGAGACAGAGCTGAAAAAAGCGCCTTTAAGGAGCTATTCCCTCTATAGGTTTACCACATTTCCATTGCCATCCACTAGGGTCCAGCTGCCAAAAGTGCTCCAAACACGTCATAAAACATAAAGAAGAATTTGCACATAGCGTAGTTCTGTTTTATTTCAACGTTAGTCACATAAAGACCCCCTATAATAATCTGTGTACATTATACAAAAGTAGTACAGCATTTAAAGAATGTATGTTCTATCACCGTATTTTCCAACGCCAGGAGCGTCCGCATGTGTCTCCTTGCTGACACTCTGTGTCACTTCCTGGATCTGGTTAGCGGTGGAACGCAATCGTCACTTCCCGGAAACTTTGTGTAGGCCACTCACTGACGCGTTTTGTCACTTCCGACTTCAACAGAGGGCATGGCTACACGACTAAGGAGGCAGGTTTATATTGCTACGTTTTGGCGAGAGCCAATAGAACGCCACCCAGCCCACACGACGCTGCACATTGTCATGGTAACTGTACGCGATCAGCTCTAAACACAGCGGGGGATGGAGAGAGCAAGCAAACATGGTCCGGTACCAAATGGATAACTTAATAACCACTATGGCAGTAGCGGAATGTCCACATTCAGAGCAACATACAAAACAAGACACTAAGCAGAAATGGTCAATAAAACAAAAAGTAAAACTTAATGAAATACAAAGTAAATGCACTCTCCTTAGAGAAAAAACTGATTTCCCCAAAGAGAGTGCATATCATAAAAGCGCGACATATGCCACATATAAATAGCAGCAATATCCAAAGAAGACATTGAGCTCTGCTATAATCTAAAATATGGGTACATACATATTCATAATGAAATAAAATATAGCAAAGCATTCTTCCTGCGATATTGGTCCAAGACTAAACACATAGATCAAAATTATAAAAGCAGGATATATTCCATATCAGCCCATATAAAATTATAAAGGGCTACTTGTGACTAAAACATAAATTTAGGGTAATGTGTCAAAGAATACGTGAGTACCCATAACATACAGGTAGCTAAAATTGATTGTAAAAAAATAAGCCTCAGAGCACAATATGTGCCACAGCAAATTCATACTGCATATCATAACTAACCTAGAGGAGAGAATGATCCTATATATAAAAAAGTGCACAAAAAAATAAAAATAAAAATAAACATGTGATGCAGATCATAATCTCAATCAGACTACCAACAGTCATGAATGGAGCTTCATCTTGGGATTCCATGCACAGTATAGAGAAGTGGAGGACATTTTTTCAGCACACTGGCACATTCTCTTGATGGATAGAACACTTCAACCTGTACTTCCCTCAAAACCAAGTTTAATCTATAGGAGGGCCCCTAACTATCCAGATAAAATAGTAAAAAAAGTTTTAGATCCCCCATCCCACCCTCCCACTTTCTAGGAGAAAGATGGGTTCTATGCCTGCAGAAAATGTAAGGCCTGTAAAGAAGTTAATAGACCTCTGAGAACCATTGACAGGTTTGTATCTACATCAAATAACAAAGAATTTAGAATCAAAGAGTTTATCACATGTAACACCCCATATGTAGTCTATGCTATGCAGTACCCTTGTGGGTTGATTTGTATTGGCCGTACAAAAAGATTATTAAGGATCCGTATAGCAGAACATATTGCCAACAATTAATTAGGCTTCAAGGATCACAATGTATCTTTACACTTTAAGATCCACCACAATCACGACCCATCTGGGTTAAGGTTTTGGGATATTGACCACATGAAACCCTCCTGGGGAGGTTCAAATCTAGGGCGTGAACTCTCTAAATGTGAAACTGAATGGATATATTTAATAAACACACTAGCACCGAAAGGATTAAACGTGGATTTAGATATAAATTGCTTCATTAGTGACTACTAATTCCCCTCTCATTGGATATGGGTTATGATATATTTTATATCATCAATACTTAGCTATTTGAGCACTGTATCAAATAATAGAATCCAAGATTTGGCATATTATATCTTGATTTTTATTTTTATGTTTATCTCTTGTGCATTATGATCTGCATCACATGTTTATTTTTATTTTTTTGTGCACTTTTTTATATATAGTATCATTCTCTCCTCTAGGTTAGTTATGATATGCAGTATGAATTTGCTGTGGCACATATTGTGCTCTGAGGCTTATTTTTTTACAATCAATTTTAGCTACCTGTATGTTATGGGTACTCACGTATTCTTTGACACTTTACCCTAAATTTATGTTTTAGGTCACAAGTAGCCCTTTATAATTTTATACAGGCTGATATGGAATATATCCTGCTTTTATAATTTTGATCTATGTGTTTAGTCTTGGACCAATATCGCACGAAGAATGCTTTGCTATATTTTATTTAATTATGAATATGTATGTACCCATATTTTAGATCATAGCGGAGCTCAATGTCTTCTTTGGATATTGCTGCTATTTATATGTGGCATATGTTGCGCTTTTATGATATGCACTCTCTTTGGGGAAATCAGTTTTTTCTCTAAGGAGAGTGCATTTACTTTGTATTTCATTAAGTTTTACCTTTTGTTTTATTGACCATTTCTGCTTAGTGTCTTGTTTTGTATGTTGCTCTGAATGTGGACATTCCGCAACTGCCATAGTGGTTATTAAGTTATCCATTTGGCACCGGACCATGTTTTCTTGCTCTCTCCGTCCCCCGCTGTGTTTAGAGCTGATCGCGTTCAGTTACCATGACAATGTGCAGCATCGTGTGGGCTGGATGGCATTCTATTGGCTCTCGCAGCGGCAGATGTAGCGATATAAACCTGCCTCCTTAGTTGTGTAGCCACGCCCTCTGTTAAAGTCGGAAGTGATGAAACGTGTCAAGGAGTGGCCTACACAACGTTTCCGGGAAGTGACGATTGATTTCCACCGCTAACCAGATCCAGGAAGTGACACACAGTGTCAGCAAGGAGACACATGCGGACGCTCCTGGAGTTGGAAAATACGGTGATAGAACATACATTCTTTAAATGCTGTACTACTTTTGTATAATGTACGCAGATTATTATAGGGGATCTTTTATAGGGGGGCTTGTGGCAATGGAAATGTGGTAAACCTAGAGAGGGAATACCTCCTTAAAGGCGCCTTTTTCAGCTCTGTCTGGTGAGTTTAACCCCCTAGGGGGATGTGCTACACATGGTGAAAACCTGTGAAAATCTGGTGGATGGCATACTAATAGCACTTGGAATAAACACCGATATCACCTTGCAATGCTGATTAAACCACTATTGTCACCTTTTCTGCACATTAAGGACTTTCATTAATTTTAAACGGTTCTATCTCGGACTTTGCCTACAGTGCTGTTTTAGTACTGACGTTTTCAGTAATTGGACTGATTGATTTTTGTACTACTTGTTACATTATACTATTAAATATTGTTGTTTTTAAATAGGAGGGTTTCTTACAAGGGGTAGGTATGATATTAGAGTAGTGATGAAATAATGGTTTGGATATAACATGGGTTCACAGTACATTTATGGTTGGTGGTCCAGGCAAAATAATGTCGGATTTCACCAGGCCTAATGCTTAGAAGAGCCAATAGTTGTGTTTTTTTTTCTGGACATATCCGCTCATCCCTACAATAATGTAGTTGCAGTAAGGTGGATCACCCTATGTGCTTGTTTTTAGCTGATTAAATAACAATGTTAAAGGCCAAGTTCACCTTTTAGATCAACAGGCCCATGCAGACAAGGGACCCCAGGTGTTTAAAATACACTGTGCCATTTGTAAAAATATTGTATTACCCCTTGTCCACTAAGATACATTCATAAATGCTGGTATTCAAGGGGTAAATACAAGCTCACTGTATTTTCTCTGGAAAATATATTTTGGATAAACAATTGTGACAATATCATGCAACATAAAATATTACAACTGACACCATTTTATTCTACAGGGCTTTTTGTTTCAGAAAACAATATAAATTTGGGGGTGGGGGTAGAGGGTTAAAGGGGTTGTAAAGGTAAATATTTTTTCACCTTAATGCATTCTATGCATTAAGGTGAAAAAACATCTCACAGTGCCGGCGCCCCCCCCCCCCCCCTCCGTTTTACTTACCTGACCCCTCGAAAGTCCAGCGCTCGCCCCCGACGTCCTCTTCGCAGCTCAGCCTGGCCGCTGATTGGCTAGAGTGGATGGATTGAAAGCAGCGCAGCCATTGGCTCACGCTGCTGTCAATCACATCCAATGACACAGCGCGCCGGGCCCGGGGCCGAGTGATACAGCGAGCGGCAATAGCCTCCGGCTGTATCACGGGAGCGCGCCCACAAGTGCTTCTCACCATGCGAGGGAGCACATATGAACGTGAGAAGTACTTGCAGGAGGAAGCAGAGACAGCCGCCGAGGGACCCCAGAAGAGCAGGTTCGGGGCCACTCTGTGCAAAACTAGCTACACAGTGGAGGTAAGTATAACATGTTTGTTATTTAAAAAAAAAATAACTTTACAACCCCTTTAACCACTTGCCGACCAGCGCACGACGATATACGTCGACAGAATGGCACGGGCAGGCAAATGGGCGTACATGTACATCCCTTTAAGTTTGCCGCCCTGCCATCGGGAGCGCGCCGCCGGCGGCGCGCTCCCGCGCTGGTCGGGACCCCCGTGAGTCCGGTCACGGGACCCGCGGACTCGATCGCCGTGGGCATCCCCGCGATCGTCTCACGGAGCAGCCGAATGGAGAAGTGCCGTTGTAAACAACATATCTCCATTCTGCCTAGCAACTAGTGACGCTGATGTCTGCTCCATGTGATTGGAGCAGAGATCAGTGTTCACTAAATGAAAGCCCAACCCCCCCACAGTTAGTAACACGCCCCTAGGAACACTTAACCCCTACACTGCCACCCACTGGTTAACCCCTTCACTGCCAGTGTCATTTACACAGGAATCACTGCATTTATATAGCAGTGATTACTGTATAAATGACAATGGTCCCAAAAATGTGTCAAAAATGTCCGATGGGTCCCCCACAATGTCGCAGTCACAATAAAAATCACTGATCGCTGCCATTACTAGTAAAAAAAAAATAATAAAAAATTATTAATAAAAATGCTATAAAACTATCCCTATTTTGTAAACGCTATAACTTTTGCACAAACCAATCAATAATCGCTTATTGCATTTTTTTTTACCAAAAATATGTAGAAGAATACGTATCGACCTAAACTGAGGGAAAAAAATGTTTTTATATATATTTTTGGGGGATATTTATTATAACAAAAAGTAAAAAATAATGCGTTTTTTTCAAAATTTTCGCTCTATTTTTGTTTATAGCGCAAAAAATAAAAACCACAGGGGTGATCAAATACCACCAAAAGAAAGGTCTATTTGTGGGAAAAAAAGGACGTCAATTTTGTTTGGGAGCCACGTCGCACGACCGCGCAATTGTCAGTTAAAGCGACGCAGTGCCGAATCGCAAAAAGTGGTCTGGTCTTTGACCAGCAAATTGGTCCGGTCTGAAAGTGGTTAACTGGTTACCGACCGGCGCGCGCTGATGTACATCGGCAGAATGGCACGGGCAGGCATATTGGCGTACAGGTACGTCCGATCTTCAATGCCGCCCTGCCATCGCGAGCGCGCTCGCGTGCCGGTCGGGACCCCCCTGAGTCCGGGCGCGGATCCCGCGGACTTGATTGCCGCGGGCATACCCGCGATCGTCTCACGGGCGGCTGAATGGAGGAAATGCTGTGTAAACAGCATTTCCCCATTCTGCCTAGCAACTAGTGACGCTGATCTCTGCTGCATGTAATTGGAGCAGAGATCAGTGTTCACTAAATGAAAGCCCAGCCCCCCCACAGTTAGTAACACACCCCTACACTGCCACCCACTGGTTAACTCCTTCAATGCCAGTGTCATTTACACAGGAATCACTGCATTTATATAGCAGTGATTACTGTATAAATGACAATGGTCCCAAAAATGTGTCAAAAATGTCCAATGTGTCTGCCGCAATGTCACAGTCACAATACAAAAATCGCTGATCGCTGCCATTACTAGTAAAAAAAAAATTATTACCATATTTATCGGCGTATAACACGCACTTTTTTCCCCTTAAAAGCAGGGGAAAATCGTGGGTGCGTGTTATACGCTGATCCCCCGAAATTCTGAGCCTCTGTGTGGCTTTCTGCCGCCTTCAGCTCTTCAAGGTGACTTTCGGCCACCTTCGGCCATTATCGGCGGCTTTCGGCCATCTTCGGCCATTCTCGGCTGCCTTCGGCCGTTCTCGGCAGCTTTCGGCCGCCTTCGGCTCTTCTCGGCGGCCAAAAGCTGCGGAGAATGGCCGAAGGCGGCCGAAAGCTGGCGAGAAGAGCCGAAGGCGCCGGAGGCCTGCCAAGAACTACCGCACACCGCCGAGATACACATCCGGCTCTGTATCTCGGCGGCGGCATTTAAAAAAAAAAAAAAACAAATGGCAAATAAAATAGACAAGGCTGCAATGGGGGACAAGACTGCAATGGTGGACAATGCTGCATAAGGCTGCAATGGGAGACAAGACTGCAATGGTGGACAAAGCTGCATAAGGCTGCAATTGTGGACAAGGCTGCATAAGGCTGCAATGGTGAACAAGGCTGCAATGGTGGACAAGGCTACAGATGACACTGATGGGCATATAAATGTAAGTTTTTTTTTTTCCACTTAAACTTCCCTCCTAAAAGTTTTTTTCCTTAAATTTCCCTCCTAAACTTGGGGTGCGTGTTATACGCCGGTGCGTGTTATACGCCGATACATACGGTAATAAAAATGCCATAAAACTATCCCTATTTTGTAAACGCTATAACTTTTGCGCAAACCAATAAATCTCTTATTGCGATTTTTTTTTTTTGCCAAAAATATGTAGAAGAATACGTATTGGCCTAAACTGAGTGAAATTTTTTTTTTTATATATTTTTGGGGGATATTTATTATAACAAAAAGTAAAAAATAATGCGTTTTTTTAAAAATTGTCGCTCTATTTTTGTTTATAGCGCAAAAAATAAAAACCGCCTAAAATATAGGCTCCTGAAGTTCATGGCAATTTCAGCTGCACACTCAAATTTAAGGTTTGTTGGGTATCTATCTCTCGGTGCAAACTCATCTTTTATATTTTCCAGAAAATGAGTTTCCTATACCTTTGTGGTAATATTGTACAGCACAAAAAATTGGAACTACCACTATTTTATTCTTAAGGGTGTCTGCTTTCAAAAAAATCTATATTGTTTGGGGGGGGGGGGGTTTATATAATCTTAGGCCTAAAATTTTCTTTTCCACATGTGTGCAAAAACAGCTCTGGCAGTGAAAATGTTAAAGTTGATAAAAAAACAAAACCAAAAAAAAACTGTGGAGATCGCCAGATACCCTCAGGGGAAATGCAGATGTAGCAGGAAACATGTGACCTCCACTTCCACGCGTTGTGTCTATTGGTTGTTTGTTACATTAAAGTTAATCAAAAAAGGCGGAGTGGAGGTCACTTTCCTGCCAAAAGTGGAGCTCCAGTCTGCAGCCAGACCCCATTTGAAGATTATCACTATAGTTTTCTGTGGAGGCTCAGTGGCCATTTTATTGTAGCCCATGTCCTGGTAAAAAGCCAGGACATAGAAATGTAAACAGTGGGAGTAGGGATGGGCTCAGGCTTGTTCGGATCATACCCACGAGGAAGCCCTCCCTCACTGCACACCACCAAACATAGGCAGTGAGGCATTTCCTGGCCCGCAGCTGCACACACACACACGCTGCTTATGATTGGTGGTGTCCAGTGCTGGCTTCCTGTTGGAATTACTCAGGTGGGTTTGGGACTACGATCTGACCATGCCTGAGCCCATCCCTAATTGGGAGTATTTCAGTCAGGCTTCTCAGGTAAAAGAAAAGGCCTACAGGCATATTTATGTATTTTAAACATCTCCCCCCCCCATCTGCATGGGCAAGTTTAAGGAAGTGGTGAAGTTGGCCTTTAACATGAATATGTTCTACCTTTTTAAGATTGGAAATTGTGTGAATTGAGTGCATATAAATGTCCTCATCCCTCTCTATCACCTTTACCTCTATGACAAAGCCCTGGCAGAGGGGGAGACATGTCAGAAGAAGAGAATTATATAAGATAAAAACAGACAATGGGGCCTAAACCCCATTGCCAAACAAACCTGATTTCTTTTTATGAAGAGGCAAGTAAAACCTTGGACAGAGGGGTGGCGGTGGATGTGGTATACTTGGATTTTGCAAAAGCGTTTGTCACAGTTCCTCATACATAGCTAATGTGTAAGGTACAGTCTACAGGCTTGGAAATATCAGTTTGTAAATAGATAGAAAACTGTCTAAAAGACAGAATTCAGAGAGTAGTAGTTAATGAGTCTTATGCCGCGTACACACGATCAGACTGTCCGGCGGAGTTAGTCTGGCGGACAAACCGCCGTTAAGTCCACCGGACTGTCCAAACGAGCGGACCTGCCCACACACGTGACTTTTCCAGAGGACTAGGTTCCACCCTCAGATGATGTCGGTACGATGAAACGCGTTAGATTGGAACCTTACGACAAACAGTGAGACAGCAGCAACCGAGAGATCAGGAGAGGTCGGTCTGAGCCACGAGATAGGAAAGAGACATAGCCCGTGGATGGGAGAGTGGTAGGACAATCTGTATACACCTGAATATCTTGTTGTGAGCAAATGAACCAATGCCTAATTAATCTTGGATGTTTGTGCATGTAAAATTCTTTGTTTTATAAAAAAATTTAAAAAACTTATGGTTTTGCGGAATTACACTATATTTGTTCTCTCCACACATTCGTTTTTTTGGAGATATTGGGTTAATGAGATGTGTAGGATGGAGGAATGAGAAGTGATCTGAAAAAGCCACGTTGATTCTCGAGAAGCTGATTATACCAGCGGGTTCTGGTAAGAGCACTACCAAAGGGGGATTTCACCTATCAAATATCCCCTTGAGTGTGTTTTCTCCGCACGTGTGAAGGTGTTTTGGAGAGACGGGCTGTGGTGCAGCAGATTTCAATACATGAAAGGACTTATTCATTTTTTTATATATACATCTAGATATGTTATATATTGGTTGAACAATGATGGACTTTTAATGGGGTTTCCTTTCTGTTTTATGTTTACTCATTGATACATTTATTTATATTTAATGAGGACATATTATCATTAACATCTGCATTTTGACTGATGAAATAGCGCTGCTAGATCTATATGTGATTAATTATTTGTATATATTTATTTATTTATGGATCTGTTTGTATAATAACTGTGATTTATTTCTATGAGGAATAAATATAAAGCAGCTGCTAGATTGGATTAGGAATCCCACGGCTTCCAGTACACACACACGTTTAGTGTGTGAGCGCTTGTGCTTATACAACAAGTTGGACAAGGGTGATTTAGTATTAACTTTGATAGAGCATCTTACAAAATAGTTCAAACCGCCTGGATTTATAGCAATGTCCTGATCTTACAGTGTACAAAGTTTGGCTCTTAGCGGGCTTGTAGTTCTCTAGGTATAAATATGTCAGCCAAAGTACAGTAGGTTCAAGTTGCAGACGGCAGAGGATAGGCATCTGTCCGTATACTGTTTGGCACTGCCAGAATCTGCCTCAGAACAGCAATAACAGCAGTCCCTTAATCCAGGTACTAATTCATAGTTCCCGGGAGGTGCAGGTTCTGAATAGTCTCATAAGAGTTCTAGAGCATTGGCAGCACAGTTCCGCATATACACCTATTAAGAAACTGCCCGGAGGTTCTCACCACTCCCTTGAGTTGACATAATGGTCCAGGTATACAGCTCCTTGGTTCTTGTCCTGTGTGTTGGAAAGTTCACATAAAGCCGATGCACTATGCCTGGTAGAGCTGTGCGAGTGGCCGATCTGGCTCCCCTAGGATGATGGAAGGCATGATGGAGCACAGGGCCTAACTAGTGCTGCCTACGTCAATGAGTTCCGATAGTTTGGGGGGACATGCAATGAACATGGTTTATTCAACCTGTTAAGTTTACAATGAATTCTCACTCTACAAATGTTATGCATATTAATAGCATTTAATAGCAGCATTAATAGCATTAAACCATCACCCTGGTCTGACGGATCCTTGTGTTCTTCAGGTCACCATCCCATCACCTCCAATCACAGAGGCCCATGGACGGTGTGATAACGATCTTGTAGGTCTGACATTCATCTTTCCAGGAGGAGGTCTTTGGCTGAAATTCAGAAAGGTATGGAGAGCACAGACTGGGGAGTGGGGAGGGTGGGGGGTAATTATTTACTGGCAAAAGAATGCCAGTAAATACATAAATTTTTGTTTTGTGACCATATGTAGATGGGGTGTCTTTGCATATTGAAGGCAACTTTGATTTCATTAATAAGGGTATAATCTTCACTGATGTTTTACTGGCCAGCTTGGACATAGAGGCTCTATACAGTAACACACAGTAGACTATACTTTGGGCCTCCAGGTGTGTGAATATGTAATTTTAATACTCAGGGCGTTGCCTTCCAGTCATACACAGAATGCATTTTAGAACTCTTAAGATTTTGTGTTGGAGCACAACGTATTCCTATTTGATGGCAAGATATACAAACAAAAGAGAGGGACTGTGATGGAAACAGCGTGTGCTCCACCTATGCCAACCTCCTTGCTGGTCTTCAAAGGGGATCTGGAGATCTATACATCAAGAATTTTACTATGGGCGTATATCATAGATAATGTGTTCATCTTGTGGCAGGGTGCAATGGAGACCTTTGATGATTTTGTAATCCACTTGAACAACAATGATATATGAATGTTTTTCACGCCAACACGGCACCACAAACCTACCATCTGACCCACGTCTCGGTCTGAGAAGAAGCTCCTTGCATCTCCAAGCGCCACTCCAGCACCCACAAGAGGATACTTTAACTCCCCTATTCCAGCTAACGAAGGCTCCATGGATTGAACACTGCACCTACAGTGAGCTTGCTTATATTTCTCCATCCTTACCTCCACTGGTATAGAGGTATGAAGGAGGTAATTGGGTTCATCCTCAATATTCCTTAGTTTCCAGCCTACATAACCACTTTTCACCATAAACTTTGACTCTGTATCTGAATATACCAATATACCACCATTCATTAGACTACCTCCCCCCCCATGTGTTTGACCCATTTACCTAACCTACCTTCTTCCACTTCCGTTCCCTATACCCTTACCCTAAAGGTTTAGCTCCTCATTATTGGTAATACAGTCTCCCTATGAGCCCCAGGAGTGCCCCTTTCTTTGCTATCTTGCCCACCCCTTCCCACCAACCCTTTTTACCCTATCTCTTGTTTTAGTGATGCCGATACAGGACCCCCTTATCTGGCATTCCTTACAACCACCTTCTTAGTTCAATATTAATTTGAATATTTATCTTAGCTCCTGGTGTTCATACTGTCCTTGCACCTCACTTCTTTGAACTAAAAAAGCATGTCCAGAATTTCAACAAATTTAAACTTGGTGCCAATAGCATTCCCTGTTATTGTTTTTTTTATGTGCTTTACTACTGAATAGTGTTAGAAGAATGGTTCAGTCCAAACTATACAATATACAAAGACCAGCTGAATTGTCCCAATCCCACGAGACACGCACGCGCTTGATGCATCAATTTCTTGAACGTAATTGCCCAAAGCTGACTGACACTAACCTCAGAGACAGTTTAGAGGGACCTATTAGTCCACTTGAATGGGACGCAGCCCTTAAACAAACCAAAGTAGGAAAGTCCCCAGGCCCGGATGGGCTTCCAGCAGCATATTACAAAACGTTTTCGGACACTCTGAAAATACCATTTATCAAAGCATTTAATTCCCTGACTAGCCCCGCAAACATGTCCCCCGAAATGTTGGAAGCCCATATCGTAGTGATACCCAAAGGAGATAAAGACCCCACGCAATCCGCCAATTATAGGCCAATTTCATTGCTTAATGTGGACATCAAAATCTTTTCCAAAATTTTGGCGAACAGATTGCTAAATATTGTCCCTAACATAATCTCATTAGATCAAGTTGGTTTTGTTCCGGGAAGGGAAGCCCGGGACAACACTATTAAAGCCATAAATATTCATCATATAATTAGAACCTCCAAACAACAAAGCTTCTTCTTATCTCTGGATGCGGAGAAGGCATTCGACAGGGTGGCTTGGGACTATATGCACGCAGTACTGCAACATGTGGGTCTTGGCCCGAAACTGATCAATTTCATTCTATCTCTTTATGAAAATCCCTCTGCGAAAATCAGAGTTAACAATACCCTGTCGAGTGCCTTCTCCATCCAAAACGGAACCAGACAAGGTTGCCCCTTATCCCCTATTCTATTTATCCTAACCTTGGAACCTTTACTCAATAGCATTAACCGTAATCAAGACATTAAGGGTGTAATCACAGGAGATAAAATTAGCAAGCTAGCCGCGTATGCTGACGATATACTGTTGTTTCTCTCTGACCCACATACCAGCATTCCGATCCTCTTAGATGAATTCCATAAATTTGCCCTGTTCTCTAACTTCAAAATTAATTTTGGAAAATCATACGCTCTGAATATCTCCCTTAATTCAACTGTGGTAGCACAATGTAAATCAAACTTTCCTTTCCAGTGGAACTCAAATAATATCACATATTTAGGTATCAAGATCCAGAGTGACTTAACCAATCTATATGTTGATAACTATCCGACCATCCTCAAAAAGATTAATGATGACCTTAAGAATTGGAGTAAATTGCCCGTTTCCTGGTTCGGAAGAGCTGCAATAATTAAGATGAACGTTCTCCCTCGCATTTTGTATGTGTTCCAGGCCATTCCAATAGGTCTCCCTCCAGCTTTCTTTAGGGCGTATAAATCCGCATGCATTAAATTCCTTTGGGGCCTACATAGACCTAGGGTCAACTATGCACAACTCATCCTCCCCAAACATTTGGGAGGGATCGGTTTACCAGACGTATGCAACTATTACGCCGCAACCCATTTGACCAGAATTATAGACTGGAACATCCATGCACAAAAAAAAGATTGGGTATACTTAGAGTCATCTTCCACTAAACTCCCTATACGCTCTTTACCATGGCTAAATCATGCACATTATAAAGCTGACGTCGATTCACACCCTCTCATCGCCCCTACGCTGAGATGCTTTTGCGCTACTTGCACGAAACACCTGATTTCTTCGGTCCCGGGCCCGCTTACTCCTTTGAAGCTTAACCCGGACTTCCCCCCTGGAATGTGCAGACACTTTCTCCGAGACCACTGGTCATTTGATTTAATTCTATTACAACACTTCTACTCTAAAGGACAAATACTTTCAGCTGATCAATTAGCGACGATACATGACAAGCCCCCTATACCAAGCTGGACTTTTCAGCAAACCACACACTACTTACGTTCTGTTGCCAAAATAAAAGATTGCTCTAGAAGATTGACACCCTTCGAATCTTTGTGTATGTCGCCCACACCTCAATCACATCTCATTTCTCAAACTCATTCTCTCCTCTTCCATGATCATACACCCAAATCTCTTAGAACCTGTATAACTTGGGAGAAAGAATTAGACATCACTTTGTCATCGGCAGAATGGGAAACTATACTTCTTCACATACACAAGGGCTCGCTTAATGTTTGTACCCAAGAAAACGGCTATAAGCTCTTCACGCGGTGGTACAGAACTCCGGAACTTTTGCATAAATGGAGTCCGAGCGCCCCTGTAACATGCTGGCGCTGCCAGATAGCAAAAGGCACACTTTTACATATTTGGTGGGATTGTCCCCGAATTCAGCCCTTTTGGAAATCAGTCCATACAATAATTCAGAAGGTCACCACTTACACATTACCCTTCTCCCCAGCACAATTTTTGTTACACCACACTAATGTAGGCACTTCAACATACCGAAAGTCCCTGCTTATTCATTTAATTAACGCTGCTAAACTTTGTATCCCCAGACACTGGAAATCCCAAAGTAGTCCGTCCATTAAAGAATGGACGATGAGAGTCCAGGCAATAGCCGACATGGAGGAACTTATACACATTTCGAAAGATACCCCGCATAAATTCACCCAGAAATGGGCTTGCTGGAAGGATTTTGAGACCACCCCAGATTATAAGCTCATTTTTCTCAATCCTTGAACGATCGACGGTTAATATCCCCCATAGGTAACTGATCTGGTTGTGTGTTTTTTGTTTTTTCTTTTCTTTTTTCTTTCATACTGTCACCCTGTGACCTGTTGTAATTGTTTATACTCCATTTTTTGCAGTCTATTTTCGTACTTTATGTGATTAATCCCCGTAAGATTTGTAATGCCCCCAATGTAGTTCTTTCGCTCCTAGACCCGAACACTATATTTAGACTTTTCTATTGTCTTATCATAGCTGGGATGTTATACTTCATTGATATCTACTGATGATTGTTTGAGCTACTTCCCGTACTTCACTCTTACTTCCCTTTCATCTCTCTTTTAACCCCCCCCCCCCCCCCACCCGCTCCCCCCCTTTCTCCTTTCCTTGCCCTTCTTACAATGTCCGTCCTCCCCCCCCCCCCCCCCCATTTTTCCCTCACCAATCTCCCATGTTCTTTTCTTAGATCTAAGAGTATCTTGTAATGTAAACGGTTATACTAGACATAGGGCATAGATCCAAATTGCTCTTGTTACAGACAATATAGGACGATTTTATGCTAACACCTTCAGTTTACCTCATTTCATCAAGACTGGAGATTTTGTTCTGTTTTTCTTCTTCATATGCTGTTTACAACATACGTGACTTTGATTGTATGTAAATCTGTTATTTGTATTCTTATTTACAATAAAATATTTCGGAAAAAAAAAAAAAAAAAAGAAGAATGGTTCAGCTCGAGCATGTGTTTGGACCAAACATTAGCTGTTTGCCCCCCGTTCAGAGACCTTCTGGATTATCGGGTCTTTCGACAGTTTGTTCGGCCCACCCAATGACCCCAATGCACTGTGCTACTGTACAGTGCATTGGAAGCCCTGATTGGCTGAAGCAATGAAAGCTTTGTCCAATCAGGGCACATAGCACTGCCAGAGCCATGATTGGACACTGTTAGGATGACTCTATCCAATCATGGCTCATTGCTCTTAGTCCCTCCCCGCACTGTAAAAATATTCTTCCCATAGCATCCATAACGGGTCTCTATTCAGTGATACTAGCGAGAGTGTAATGTGAACATTTATTTTTACTCAGGGCTGGCCCAAGACATTGTGCTGCTTGGGTCCAAGAATTAAATGCTGCCCCCCCCCTCAAAAAAAAAAATCACGGCCACCAAAAGGCCCCCACATTCATTAATTGATATCATGATAAGTATTTACTCATCAGTGTCCAGCAGTGTAGCTTATCAGTGCCCACCAGTACAGTCCACCAGTGCTCATCAGTACCACCTCATCAGTGCCCAACAGTGTCACCTGATCAGTGCCCACCTATGCAGCCTATCAATGCAGCCTCGTCAGACAATCCACACAGGCATCACATTGGGGAGAAGCCGAATGACCTGGCAGCCAGCTCGCTCCACATCCGATCAGCACTCTGGGGATCACAGCACTGCCGCTCCCACTCCTCCTTATTTAGCTGAACCTGCAGCTGCAGCCTCGGCCTCGGACTTCTCCCTACCATACATCGGGGGGAGTGTGAGAGTCAGCGGTGCTCCCAACCCTGTCACCTCCCCTCCTCCCTGTGGACTACTACAGCTGCCTCAATCAATGCTAGTGGCATTGTGGGCCATGAGGCGGCCCCCAATGTGCAGGCAGAGCAAGAAGCATGACACTGCACACTAGAGGGAGGGAGTCTCAGGTCCTCGGGCAGTCCATCCTCTTAAATTGCTGCCTGGGTCCCATGGACCCACCAGGACCCATGGTAGGGCTGGCACTGTTTTTACTTTAATGTCAGTTTAGTGCAAAACTAGTGATAGTGCAGCATGAGTGCAGTGCAACCATTCATTTTTACTTAAAGCGTAACTCTACTTTTGTTGAGAAAAAAATGTACATTGCAAGGATTGTGTAGCGCCGGCTACTGAAGAGCACGCGCTAAGTTTTTTGAAAGTTACGGTTACTCTCTCTCTCAGAGCCCACCCAGTGGGAGTGTCACTCTTGCTGTGCTTTCTGGGACAGGGTACTTAACATGCAGATGTCACGTAGTCTGGGTGTTCTGGTCCAGAAGGATGTTCTGATTCCATGGTCCTGGTCCTCCTGACCAGCCGCCAGGAAGGCTATGGCCTGGGGTGCAGATCCACCCGACTTACACGTACGGGTTGGTTTCATAGCAAGAGCTTGGAGGGGCTAAAGTACCTAAGTGAATCCAACCTCGTGGGTATTGCCAATCTGGCTGAAAGATCCAGTTATCACACGAGTGTTCCATAAGTGTTGGTTTCCTGAAGTCTACAACACCATCTGTGGCAGAGACGTATTCCTGTATGTTCTACAACAACATCTGTGGCAGAGACTTGTTCCTGGGTAAAGCACCTTGTTGGCTGCTAGGCCTTGTGAGAGAGAGACTTTCCAACTTGAGTGAACATCCAGCTGTGAATGGCTATTCTCTGGATTTAGTCAAAGTAAGCAAGTTCTTCATTATGGACTTTGACACTAAGCCCTTGTACACACGATCGGAGATTCCGACAACCAAATCTGTCGGAGTTATTCCGCCGGATTAATTCCGGACGAGGTCCGGAAGTGATGTTGCATACACACGGTCGGAGCAAGTTGTCTAATTTTCCAGTTGCCAAGAACGTAGTGACGTAAGCCACGTACGACGGGACTAGAAAAGTGAAGTTCAGCACCACATCCGGCACCCTTTGGGCTCATTCTGCTGATCTCGTGTCTATCGCGTGTTAGTAGAAGTTTGGTGAGAGACAATTCACGCTTTTCAGATTAGTGATTCAGATCGCTACTGCTCTTCAGTTTCTGCTTGCCTTTGTGTATCTGATAATTAGTGCATGTAGTCAGTAAGTATTTGTTTCTCATTGTGGACTATATCTTGGTATAGTACGCTTTGATTTGCATTGCTTATTGTCTGTTTGCTTCTGCTATTCAGTTCGTTCTTTCAGGCATTGCTGTTTATCGGTGCTTTCTGTTGTCCGTTCTAACCAGCCGACTGTTTTGAAATCATGTTTCGTCTACGTACTCGTCGTAGAGTTTGTGCTGTGCAGGGGCTTCGTGTTGGGGTTCTTACTTTGACATAAGCCCGGTCCATGAACAGGGAGGGGAGGAGTTTGTGGACCAAGAATTGGTTGCGCCAGCGTGACCAGTTCTCGCACATTCCTTTGCTCCGTGAGATCCAGGAGAAAAATCCTGATGATTTCAGGAATTATCTCTGGATGACAGACCCCGTTTTTCACCATTTGCTTTGCTGACCCCTTATATCAGCAGGCAGGATACTGCATGCGGCAAGCCATCACTCCGGAGCAGAGGCTCATCGCCATGTTGCGCTACTTGGCGACTGGGAGAAGCCTTCAGGACCTCAAGTTCTCTACAGGCATCTCCCCCCATGCTCTGGGGATCATTATTCCAGAGACTTGTTCTGCCATCATTCAGGTCCTGCAGAAGGACTATATGAAGGTAAGTTTTTTCCTTTAACATCACATTCTATGTATTTCATGATTGCTAATGTTTTGCATTTCTTTCCTCATTCCCTAATTACAATCATTGCAATATGCTCTAATTCATATACTCTGCCCCTTTGTCCTCATGCATATTTGCCTCACTAACTTCCCCACCATGCTCTTCTTGGCCCAAAAACTATAGTCTAGTCACTTACCAATGTCTTTTGTCAGCTCCATAGTATTGATTTCCCCTAAACACCCCCTAAAATGTCTACACATGTGATGTGTGTGCTTCAATTCATGCAGAGTGACTTTTTTTTTTGGTTGTGTCAAACTCATTAGGAACCCCCCTCCCCCCAACTGCTAGGTCAGCTGCTAGCAATCCTCTATCTGCTGACTTTACCAAACCCAATACACACTATATCTACCTTTTTGATGGTCACATTTATGGATGAATTCACCTAAGCATGTAGTGCAAGGGCCTGTCTCAATACTTTCAAATGCTATCATTTTTTAAAAAAATGTCCCCTATTATTATCTTGATATGTAATAGCAGAATGTCAAAATGTGCTTCCATTTTGTTTTCTTTTTGGTATTATGGCACTTATTACCTGTCCGGTGGGCTGCCAATAGTGTAACTAAGGAGGGGCTTCCCAGAGTATCACACATTTAGGCATTCAGCTCTCAATCAAGGGGAGAGGGTTACCTGTCCAAAACACCCCCCCCCCCTTATTTTTTAGCAAGGGCCCATCAGATGGGGGGGATGGGGGGGTGGATGACTCTGATAAGGGGACCTTATACTTTAGGCTTTAAATACTCATTTCCCACAATGTTATACTAATCTTGGCCATAAATGTTTGTGTCTAATCTGCTTGCAATGTTGATTTGTAAAATTACAAATTTTTGGTCTTGTTTCACTCCACAGTGTCCTTCAATGCCACAGGAATGGCAGACTGTGGCCTCCCACTTTGCCAGTCGTTGGGACTTTCCCAATTGTGGAGGTGCAATTGATGGGAAGCACGTCCACATCGTCCCACCACCCAACTCATGGTCGCACTATTTCAACTACAAGGGGTTTCATAGTATCGTGATGTTGACGGTGGTGTCTGCAACCTATGAGTTTTTGTATGTGGACGTGGGGCAAAATGGACGGATGTCGGATGGTGGAGTGTTCTCCCGGACGGAGTTCTACTGGCGTCTCCAGAGTGGCAGTCTGGGCTTGCCACCCCCAGAGGAGAATCAGGAAGGACTCCCGTTCGTCTTCGTCGTGGATGAGGCATTTGCCCTGGCGAACCATTTGATGCGGCCTTTCCCGATGAGGACCCTCACCCCGGACCAGAGTATTTTTAATTTCCGCCTGTCCAGAGCCCGAAGAGTGGTGGAGAACACCTTTGGAATACTGGCCAGCCAGTTCCACCTTTTTTTAACGCCTATCCACATGGCGGAATACAAACTAAATCACATAGTGCTGGCGTGCTGTGTTCTGCACAATTTCCTAAAAAGACATTCTGCAAACTATGCAGTCTCAGTTGCCCAAGAAGCAGACTTGCTTGAAAATGAGAACCTCACAGGCCTTGAAGCTACTCGTCCTGGCTTGGCCCCCCAAAGTGCCCGTGAGGTTAGAACCCAATACATGGGCTACTTTGTGGGTAGGGGGGACATTTATATGCCAGACAATGTCTGAGCGGCATTTTAGGAATACATTTTTCTTTTAAACTCCAAGATTTGTTTTCATTTACTGCTTGGCTTGGTTTTAGGTGTCTCCTAGGTAAATTTATGTTTTTTCTTGTGCCTTTTTCACCAACAGTGCAAACCCAAGTTCTGAGCGAGATGAGGGGACAGTCTCTTCTTCAGATAAGCTTATTATGTTGTGGGTCTGCTACACACACACCTTGTTTTTGGTAACTAATGTATGTAGTGCATTACTGACCAAAATCGTGCTAATTTTCAGCACCATGGCATGAAAATGGCATGAATTTGATGATAGGTTCCTTAATCCATAGGGACCAAATAGGCTTCATCCCATCTTGCGAGGCTGGTAGGCAGAGGAGAAAGCACCACTCCAGGTGAGCCTGATGGTTTTAGGTGTCTCCTAGGTAAATTTATGTTTTTTCTTGTGCCTTTTTCACCAACAGTGCAAACCCAAGTTCTGAGCGAGATGAGGGGACAGTCTCTTCTTCAGATAAGCTTATTATGTTGTGGGTCTGCTACACACACACCTTGTTTTTGGTAACTAATGTATGTAGTGCATTACTGACCAAAATCGTGCTAATTTTCAGCACCATGGCATGAAAATGGCATGAATTTGATGATAGGTTCCTTAATCCATAGGGACCAAATAGGCTTCATCCCATCTTGCGAGGCTGGTAGGCAGAGGAGAAAGCACCACTCCAGGTGAGCCTGATGAGATTCCACAGCAGGTAAACCCACAGGTGCTGGCCTGGCTCGACACCACAACAAACAAGGAAACTTGGAAAAGGCAGCTGCACACCGCAATGGGATACCAATAAAACTTTGTTATTGTAGTGTAGACATATTCTGTCACAGGAATGAACTGAGCTTTCTGTTCATTCCTGTGACTACATGTCTACACTACAATAATGAAGTTTTATTGGTATCTTGATGTGGTGTGCGGCTGCCTTTTCCAAGTTTCCTTGCCAGACTGGTGACAGTGCCTGCCAAGCGGTTCTCCTAGCCCGCTCAGTATGCACCAGTAAAATATTACTTGACCTCTGAGTTGGCCCAGCTCCCCAAATGCCATGCCTCCAAGGAAATACCTTTATGGGTGACACTGGAATTGGTAGACTGCGACCCCCTATCTGTAGCTAACCTCTTATAACTCGATCCGTCTCATGGTTGCTCCCTCACTTAACCTATAGTGCTACATTACTTCCATCTGGGACAGGCTCAAAACGCGTCACAGTGTTCGCCACACAAATCTCCCCTTTCATTTCTCTGCAATTCAGCATTCTACCCGACTTGAACATCATCCCCCTCTTTCTCGACATGGTCCTCAGTCAGCCTGTCCGAGAGTATACATTTTTTTACCTCCATCACAATCCCGTTGTTCCCGCCCATGTGCAAATCCTACGATATTCCTTCCTCTGAACTCTTTTGCTATCTCCAGATAAAACACTCTCTGATTCCATTGACCCCTCCGACCTTTTCACATACTAAATGTCCTCTTTTAAAGATGTTTGTAAAAGTGACCCTTACAGGAGGGGTCTTATTTCAGATCTGTATCGACAACTGCTAGATATCATCAGCACTAACACCCCCTCATATGTCGCTAAATGGGAGAGGGACCTCGTCATTATTTTAGATCCTTCTGATTCGACCCACATATGGGAAGCCACCAAGTCTTCCTCTCAGAACATTGTAGCACTAGAAACAAACTCCACATTTTTGTCACACTACCCCCCCCCCCCCCCCATTGCTTTTGTGGTTGCAATAATATAGGCACCCACTTTTATATTTGGTGGGAATGCCCAGTTGTATGGACCTTTTAGTTGGATATTTTGACATTTGCCTATTACACCGGACCCCTCTGTGGCACTTTTGAATAAGAAACCACAGGACATGAGCCATCGACAATTCAAACTGTTGCTCCAGGTCACCACTGCAGCTAAACAGACAATAGCGAGAGCCTGGAAAACTCCCTCACTTTGTGTTCTGGCAGTTCGAAATAGGGTCACACAAGCTATGATCCATGCCAAAATTGAATCTGTACTCTTGGAAAAATGGCCAAATAGGAGAAACTCTGGGACCCATGGGTGAATATGGATTGTGCTCTCCATGTTGGTGAAATAAGGCCTTTACTTACCTGTCATTTGAGGCTTCTCAGCTAGCTCCTTTTTTTGGGGGGTGGGGGGGGATTTTGTAGTTTTGGTATTACTGATTATTGGCTATGGCAATGTTTTTCTTTTTCTTATGGACTAAGGTTCCATAAAACAGTACAAATATATGTAGCCATTATAGTCATGGTTGATATTAAGGCGAGAATTAATGAGGTTGTTAGTTATAGTTTGGCTTGTCTTTGGAACTTCACATTCTCTATTATTTCCTCTAGATGGTGATAATGATGAAACAGTCTGTGTGCATGGTGACGTCATCACACATACATGCATGATGATGTCATGATACGCTCAGTGTTGGTGGCCATCTTAGAATATATCTATAACCAGAGGTGAAGTAAAATTCAAGTCGCCATTTGCCATGTGGTGATCTGCTGCACTCTGTTATTTACTGGCACCCCTGACAAAGCTTGTTTTAGAGTGAAACATATAGGGTTTGTTGTTTGTTTGTTTTTAGGTGCACATTCTTTTCACTTTTTGTTGTTTGTTGTTTGGGTTCACGTGATTTTTGTAGGGAGTAGGCAGGGGATCCCATGTTTACCTCCATTTGTTTGATTGACATACACCGTGTTATACTGAATGGCAACAGGAGTGGGATGGACAATTAGTGAGTGTGGTTTGGACTATTATTTTATTATGTCCACCATATTTATTATTATTATAAATATATATTATACCATATACCCCACCTATGCGAGTATTGGGTTGGAGTTTGTCCTTTATTCTCACCGTTTAAAGTCACACACTAACTAGTGGTGAGAAGTGACGTTTATCACTACCTTGCTGAGACCACTGTGTTTTTAATGCTTTAAGTAAATAACAGCACAACTTCAATTAATAAAGTGCTATGAGTTGGGCTCTATCCTGTGGGCTTTGGTGCGTGGAAATGTCCATCCCTGTTGTGCACAGATTGATTTACTTGCCACAGTAAGGGATATAACTTTTTAGACAACTAAGGCCATCAGTTTAGTTTGCTTGAAGTTCTAAAATACATCATACAGGTCCTTCTCAAAAAATTAGCATATTGTGATAAAGTTCATTATTTTCTGTAATGTACTGATAAACATTAGACTTTCATATATTTTAGATTCATTACACACAACTGAAGTAGTTCAAGCCTTTTCTTGTTTTAATATTGATGATTTTGGCATACAGCTCATGAAAACCCAAAATTCCTATCTCAAAAAATTAGCATATCATGAAAAGGTTCTCTAAACAAGCTATTAACCTAATCATCTGAATCAACTAATTAACTCTAAACACCTGCAAAAGATTCCTGAGGCTTTTAAAAACTCCCAGCCTGGTTCATTACTCAAAACCGCAATCATAGGTAAGACTGCCGACCTGACTGCTGTCCAGAAGGCCATCATTGACACCCTCAAGCAAGAGGGTAAGACACAGAAAGAAATTTCTGAACGAATAGGCTGTTCCCAGAGTGCTGTATCAAGGCACCTCAGTGGGAAGTCTGTGGGAAGGAAAAAGTGTGGCAGAAAACGCTGCACAACGAGAAGAGGTGACCGGACCCTGAAGAAGATTGTGGAGAAGGACCGATTCCAGACCTTGGAGGACCTGCGGAAGCAGTGGACTGAGTCTGGAGTAGAAACATCCAGAGCCACCGTGAACAGGCGTGTGCAGGAAATGGGCTACAGGTGCCGCATTCCCCAGGTCAAGCCACTTTTGAACCAGAAACAGCGGCAGAAGTGCCTGACCTGGGCTACAGAGAAGCAGCACTGGACTGTTGCTCAGTGGTCCAAAGTACTTTTTTCGGATGAAAGCAAATTTTGCATGTCATTCGGAAATCAAGGTGCCAGAGTCTGGAGGAAGACTGGGGAGAGGGAAATGCCAAAATGCCTGAGGTCCAGTGTCAAGTACCCACAGTCAGTGATGGTCTGGGGTGCCATGTCAGCTGCTGGTGTTGGTCCTCTGTGTTTTATCAAGGGCAGGGTCAATGCAGCTAGCTATCAGGAGATTTTGGAGCACTTCATGCTTCCATCTGCTGAAAAGCTTTATGGAGATGAAGATTTCATTTTTCAGCACGACCTGGCACCTGCTCACAGTGCCAAAACCACTGGTAAATGGTTTACTGACCATGGTATTACTGTGCTCAATTGGCCTGTCAACTCTCCTGACCTGAACCCCATAGAGAATCTGTGGGATATTGGGAAGAGAAAGTTGAGAGACGCAAGACCCAACACTCTGGATGAGCTTAAGGCCACTATCGAAGCATCCTGGGCCTCCATAACACCTCAGCAGTGCCACAGGCTGGTTGCCTCCATGCCACGCCGCATTGAAGCAGTCATTTCTGCAAAAGGATTCCCGACCAAGTATTGAGTGCATAACTGAACATAATTATTTGAAGGTTGACTTTTTTTGTATTAAAAACACTTTTCTTTTATTGGTCGGATGAAATATGCTAATTTTTTGAGATAGGATTTTTGGGTTTTCAGGAGCTGTATGCCAAAATCATCAATATTAAAACAAGAAAAGGCTTGAACTACTTCAGTTGTGTGTAATGAATCTAAAATACATGAAAGTCTAATGTTTATCAGTACATTACAGAAAATAATGAACTTTATCACAATATGCTAATTTTTTTAGAAGGACCTGTACATGCATGGGTGTATTTATGCCAATGTACTAAATCATCTAAACTGAAATAAAATTAAAATAAAATTATATACTTTTTTTTTCAGAACAAGAAGGAAAGTTTGTTTTACCTGGAGACCATTGGGGTTGGCTATCTGAAGCACATTCGGGGAGGTAATACACAAAACATGATATCGTACTTACAGGATAACTTAGCAAACATGTTAGCACTGTGTTCAGTAGTACTAGTCAAGCTAAAAGGTCACTCCATCCAAAACTGATATTTTAATGTTTGGTAGATGCTGGAGAGTAGAAGTGCATGATTAATTGCAAAACGATCGCGATCACCCCCCCACGCGATCTAAGTTCTGGGTGACCCGCGATTTTCTTTTTCTGCCGCCGGTTCCACGTAAACCAGCGTGGAACGCAAATGGTGGATATCGGAACTGACGTCAGCCACCGGAACTGGCGTCAGTCATTGAAGTGTGCGATGCGGCGTGCCGCTGCCTGGGCATGGGCGGGTACAGTGGCCGGGAAACAGCAGTGTGAGTGAGCACTGCTATACACAGTAGCAGTAATAAAAGACAAGCAAGATTACAGATTAAGTATTCCTGTGAAGGTAACCTAGATAGGACAAGGCTCCAGAGGGTTTGCAACGCCATTATTGAGTCATCAGAACATATTTACACACACGGATTAAATAAAAACCCACCGACAGACACATTTAGGAAAGTGGAGGTGTTTATCAGAAACAGATTGATGTCTGGTCCTGCATAAATCAGCAGCCATGCCACGGCGCTGCCAAAAAAAATAACTGTTTGGATAAAATGTGCAGATCTATTCTGTACCGAGGCAAATTCATTACTATATCTGCAAACATCAATGGACAACATATTAGCTCTGATAACCTAATGTTCTCAGAGTTTGTACATTTTTCAAATAAAACAGTTTTTTGAGAATCTTGAGAGAATCGTGATCTTCATTCTAAGCAAAAGAATCGTGATTCTCATTTTTCCCAGAATCGTGCAGCTCTACTGGAGAGCTAAACCCGGTTACATTCTTTATCTTGGGGACTGTGTTGATGCACTGTCTGCACTGAGTTCCCCAGTCTTCATACCTGTTTTGCCCATTATGAGTTCCCAGTTTTTGCATCTGATGTTGCCCAATATGAGGGTTTCCAATCACCCCTCCACTGAGTTACCTGGGCTGCACACCAGTTGTGTCAAATATATGAGGGGTTACAACCACCCCTTCATGCTGTTTCCGTGCCTGCACCGCGTTTGCCAATTATGAAGGGTTCCCACTTTTCCTAGTGGAAGAATGAAGATATATAAGAAGCCAAGAACTGTGCTCCTTGTATGTCCATTGCTGTATAATTTGGTAGTTGTCCTAGCTGTGCTCAAGCAAATAGAAGAATCAAGAATATTTGCACCATAGTGCTCCCGATGTGAGTGTATGCCAAGGTTTAGGCCTTTGAAGAGAATGGAGACAATTTTGGAAATAGTAAGCCACACTAGATTTAAAAATTGATGCAGCTTTAACTCATAGTAATCTGATTTTACCATTACAGAGGGGATCAATAAACTCTGAAGAATCATCTCATCATATCGTCCATCACATTTTTCCTTTATTAAGTAACAACTTTTTGGTTTTACCCTAACATTAATTTCCTGTATCAGGGCCACAACGTTTTCTAATTTAGGGTTGGTGCCCCGGCTCTCTCACCTTACCCTAACCTTCTACCCCACTCCAGAAATACATTGTACTAACAGAACTACATTACAATAGTTCACTCTGGCTTCAGTACTGTACTTAAAATTATATTAAAACCATTTTTTTTAATGAAATGCTTATAGTAGGACTTACATGATCTTGCTATTCTTTTTAAAAATATCTCCTTTCTTCTTGCTCTGCTAATGTGCTGAGATGAGATCTCATCACGAATTGCATCCATCTTGTTATATCCTGTAGCAAGTTAAAGGTAGAAATGTTGATGAGCATTGGACTAGAGGGTGTTGATCAGAGTGTTGAAACACATCTGTTTGGTTGCATGGAGGGAGGAATTATTTTCTAGGAGAGCAGCTACAGGGTCAACTCCTACAGCGACCTTGTTTTATACCACAAATGGCTATGCTGTCTGAGACTTTGGGAGCCATCTGTTTGCCAGGGTTATAGAGTTCTTGCCTAATTCTGCATGTAGTGAGGGGAGAAAGTGTGTCCAGGGAGGAGAAGAGTGAGCTGTTGTAGACAGAAGTGGCCAAGTCAGGTAGGGCGGGGTGAGATAATATTGTATCGGTAGTTAGTAGCAAAATAGAGAAGAAAAAGGCTGACGTGGTAAAGGTTTCTTTAGGTGTCTGCTTGCAATTTGGAGGAATAGTGCTTGAGGAGAGGATGAATGTGAAACTTCTAAGGTCGTAGTAAGGGAAAATTGGCATTGGAAACATTGAGAGAAATGCAGAGGCAGAAGAATATAAGGTCATGGCTGTTGCCATCAGCATGGATATGTATCATTGTAGTAAAATGTTTTTTGTGTGCTGACTCTGGCCCCCTCATCATGGTTCCCTGTGTCCTAGTCCGTCTCGTGCTCAGCATTGTATGCTTGTGGCCTGGTTTTTACCTAAGACCATCTTTGTATGCCGACTAGGGATGAGCTGAACACACCCCGGTTTGGTTCGCACCAGAACCTGTGAACAGACCTAAAATTCGTGTGAACTTTAGAACCCTATTAAAGTCTATGGGACTCGAACGTTCAAAATCAAAAGTGCTAATTTTAAAGGCCAATATGCAAGTTATTGTCCTAAAAAGTGTTTGGGGACCTGGGTCCTGCCTCAGGGGACATGTATCAATGCAAAACAAATTTTAAAAACTGCAGTTTTTTCGGGAGCAGTGATTTTAAAGCGGGAGTCCACCGGGACTCCGCGTTTTTTTTTTTTTTTTTAAAGCCAGCAGCTACAAATACTGCAGCTGCTGACTTTTAAAATAGTGACACTTACCTGTCCAGCACGCCCGTGATGTCGGCACCCGAAGCCGATCGCTAGGTCGTCTGTCGGGTCCTGCCGCCGCCATCTTGGGTATGGGAATCAGGAAATGGAGCCTTTCGGCTTCATTTCCCGGTTCCCTACTGCGCATGCGCGAATCGCGCTGCGCAATAAGGACGCTCCCCGCTGCCTCTGGGAGCTGTGTGTTTCCCAGCAGGCAGCGGGGCACTTGCGGGAAGGGGTGGGCACTTGCGGAAAGGGGCGTAAGTTACGCCCCTTTCCGCAGAGAGCTATCCCGGAAGTGGGTGCAGTTATCTGGATTATCCAGGTAACTGCACCCCCTCCCCCCTGAAAGGTGACGATTGTGGCACCGGAGGGGGGGAGGGTTCCGATGAGCGGAAGGTCCACTTTAGGGTGGACCTCCGCTTTAATAATGATTAAAGTGAAACAATAAAAGTGTAATATTCCTTTAAATTTCGTACCTGGGGGGTATCTATAGTATGCCTGTAAAGGGGCGCATGTTTCCCGTGCTTAGAACTGTCCCTGCACAAAGTGTCATTTCTACAGGAAAAAAAGTAATTTAAAAGCACTCGTGGCTATAATGAATTGTCGGCTCCCCATAATACAGAGAACAGTCATTGAAAGTCATTGATAAAAAAATGCATGGGATTCCCCCCAAATTCAATTACCAGACCCTTCAGGTCTGGTATGGATTTTAAGGGGAACTCCACGCCAAATTAAAAAAAAATGGTGTATAGTTCCCCCCAAAAATCCATACCAGACCCTTTATCTGAGCATGCAACCTTGCAGGCTGCAGTTAAAGAAGGGGGGTGAGAGAGCGCCCACCGCTCCTCACCCGCACCAGGCCACATGCCCTCAACATTGGGAGGATGCTTTGGGGGTCTGTGACCCCTCAAAGCACCATGACCCCATGTTGATGGGGACAAGGGCCTCATCCCCACAACCCTGGCCGGTGTTTGCGGGAGTCTGCAGGCCGGGGGCTTATCAGAATCTGGAAGCCCCCTTTAACAAGGGGACCCCCAGATTCCACCCACCCCGTTTAAAATGGTAACGGGTACATTGCACCCCTACCATTTCACAAAAAGTAAAAAATTTTAAAAAAAGACACAGACACAGTTGGGATAAGTCCTTTATTAAAAATAAAAAAATTTAAAAAAGATTCCAGAGGTGGTAATCTTGGTATCCAGTGATGGGTGATCTCTTCTCTGGGGTCCAGTGATGGGTGATCTCGCAGGCCTCACAGACCCCCAAAGCATCCTCCCAATGTTGAGGGCATGTGGTCGGATAGGGTCTGGTATGGATTTTTTTTTTAAATTTGGTGTGGAGTTCCCCTTAAAATTCATACCAGACCTGAAGGGACTGGTATGGATATTTGGGGGGAACCTCACATAATTTTTTTTTTTTTAATTTGACGCGGGGTTCCCCTCAATATCCATACCAGACCTGAAGGGCCTGGTAATTGAATTTGGGGGGAACCACATGCGTTTGTTTTTTTTTATCAATGACTTTCAATGACTGTTCTCTGTATTACGGGGAGCCGACAATTCATTATAGCCGCGAGTGCTTTTAAATTACTTTTTTTCCTGCAGAAATTACACTTTGTGCAGGGACAGTTCTAAGCACAGGAAATATGCGTCCCTTTACAGGCATACTATACACACCCCCCAGGTACGAAATTTAAAGGAATATTACACTTTTATTGTTTCACTTTAAGCATTATTAAAATCACTGCTCCCGAAAAAACGGCCGTTTTTAAAACTTTTTTTTGCATTGATACATGTCCTCTGAGGCAGGACCCAGGGCCCCAAACACTTTTTATGACAATAACTTGCATATAAGTCTATAAAATTAGCTTTTTAGATTTCTCCCATAGACTTTTACAGGGTGTTCTGCGGCTTTTCGAATTTGCCGCGAACACCCCAATTTGTTCGCTGTTCGGCGAACGGGCGAACAGACAATGTTCGAGTCGAGCATGAGTTAGAATTAAACTCGAAGCTCATCCCTAATGCTGATGTTAGCTACATATTTACTCTGGTCACATTAACCCTATAAAGGGTGTAACTTAAAAAAAAAAAATGTAAATACTAGTCCTACTCTTTTTCCTTTCACTCACTTTTAGTAGTCCCAGCTATAATCTGTTTTAGTTTTTGGCAATAGCCTTAGCTGAGCTCAGCCTTCTATCCATGCATTAATCTAGGCAAGATTACAGCCATTTTCCTTGTTTACCCTACTTGTATATATTTTTATTGTTTGGGTAATGTCCCTCGTTATGCTCAGCTGGACTGCCTTGTATATTAGTTTAGGCAGGTATAGCATTGTTCTCTTTGTATACCAGCTCTAGCCATGTCCAACTTTGTTTTTTTATGTATAGCAGTGCCGACCACACATCATTTTGTCTTTCTACATTTGATAGGCATGCTCAGATATAAACTCTGTCTCTGTTTTGTTTGCAGAAGAGATCCACATAAATACTTCTGTGCATCTAAAAACCTTTATTACCCCACTTGGGCATTATTTTACCAGTAAGGAGGTGAACTTAGAAGTTGCACCCGATGTGAGCGTTGTGCTTCTGAATGCCAAGGTTCAGGCCTTTAAAGTGAATGGAGGCAATTTTGGAAATGGTAAGCCAAACTAGATGAAAATATTGATACATTTTCAAAGAGGGAATTGATCAGCGCAATTTCCTAAAGTGATAATATCTAAAAATCTAAAATTCCAGTATATGCAATAATACAGACCAATAAAGTGAAATGCAAACAAAATGTCCAAACAAGTGAAAGTAAAGTTGCTCTTCTGAAAAGTGATAACAGGTTCTTCTATATGTATATATATATATATATATATATATATATATATATATATATATATATATATATATATACAGTACAGACCAAAAGTTTTGACACACCTTCTCATTCAAAGAGTTTTCTTTAGCGCAGCAGACACAGGGCCGTTTTATCTTTCTCAAGGGGACGGTTTTTGGTAGACAGGTTACCTTTGCCAACGTGTACTTCCCGAACACTGATCATGTGCAGTTCTTGCAGAGTCTTATCCCTGAGTTGCTGGAGTTTGCAGAAGGGCTGCTGGTCTTTGGCGGGGACCTCAACTTTTCCATGGACCCTGCTTTCGATGTCTCTAGGGGGGCCTCCCACTTGTCATACGCGCGCTTGAGGCGGCTGAAAATGGATCTCCAGGCGCTGCGCCTGGTTGATCCATGGCGGTTGCTGCACACGCAAACCAGAGACTATACTTTTTTCTCGCAGGTGCATCATATGTACTCTCGGTTGGACTATTTGTTGGTTTCGCATAGGGATCTGTCCGCGGTGGTGTCCACCTCCATCGACATCTCGTTTTCTGATCATGCGCCGGTCCACCTAACCCTTCAGTTGAGAGCGATGTCGCGTCACCCGCCGTCGTGGAAACTCAATGAGGCCTTGCTCCAGTCAGAGGATACTCGCTTGGAGATCCAGACTGCGTTGCGAGAGTACTTCTCTATTAATAGGGCCTCGTGGCTAACCCCCTTACTGTATGGGAGGCACATAAGGTGGTGATTAGGGGCATGCTGATGAAGGTAGGGGCCCGTCTTAAGCGGGAGAGGATGCAGCACACGGAAGAACTCCTGGCCACGATCCGGAGGCTGGAGACTCAGCACAAGGCGCACTTGGCACAGGCCGTTCTTCAGGACCTTCTGAAGGCCCGTGAAGAACTGCGCTCTCTTCTCTTTCAGAAGACTAAACAAAAGCTGGCTGGGGCCCGGCGGACTATGTTTGAGTACTCCAACAAACCTGGGTCCTTGCTGGCAAGGGCCTTGCGGGGTCCGCGCACCCAGACCTACATTCCTCATATTAAGTCAGCGTCTGGTCAGAAACTGAGCACGTCAGAGGACATAGCGACCGAGTTCCAGGCCTATTATGAAGGCCTCTACAACCTGAAAGGGCCGCCTGCTCCTGACTCCCACAATGTGAAGGGCTTGGCCCCTCGGTCGTATTTAGCTGCTTCGGGTATGCCCTCCCTCCCTGGGGAGGTGCGGGATGAGTTGGAGGAACCCATTTCGGTCAAGGAACTGGGGGCGGCACTGGCGGCGTCGAAGCCTAGGAAGGCTCCAGGCCCCGATGGCTTCACGCCGACATACTATAAGACCTTCTTTGGGATACTGGGGAAGCCCCTGGTTACTGCCCTCAACTCCCTCACCGAAGGCAATTCCTTTCCAGTGGACTCCCTCAGGGCTCATATTTCCCTCATCTCGAAGGAAGGGAAGGATCCACTGTGCTGTGGAAACTTCCGACCAATCGCACTGTTAAATGCGGACCTGAAGCTCTTTGCCAGAATTTTAGTGAACAGGTTGCTCCCGCACATCCCTAGCCTTATTCACAGGGACCAGGCTGGGTTTGTCCCGGGGCATGAACCCTGGGACAACACCATTAGAGTCCTCAACTTGATCCACGCGGCCAGAACCTCTAAGCGAGCCCTTCTCTTGCTGTCAACTGACGCGGAGAAGGCTTTTGACTGTGTGGACTGGTCGTTTATCCGAGCGACCCTGGAACACATCGGACTGCGCCACTCCATGCTCCACTGGATTTTGTCCCTCTATTCAAGCCCCACTGTGGCAGTTAAGGTCAACGAAACGAGGTCTCCCTACTTCTCTATTAAGAATGGTACCCGACAGGGTTGTCCCCTGTCCCCACTGATTTTTATTCTGTCTCTTGAACCCCTTCTGTGCCATATTCGGTCAAATACGGACATTGCTGGATATGCTAAGGCGTCGGGCACCCACAAGGTGGCCGCATTTGCGGACGACTTGATTTTCTTTTTAACGGACCCTCTTATGTCACTGCCCACCCTGCTATCCTCTCTGGCGGAGTATGGTTCCCTCTCTTTATTCCAAATCAATTTAACTAAATCCTCCATCCTTAACATCACCGTGGGGGGGGAGGTGGTTCGGCGTCTACGGGGGACATACCCGCTGCGGTGGGCTACGGATCATATTCGCTACCTCGGTGTAGATGTTACCCCCGACCCGGCGACCCTCTACTCTGCCAATTTTGTGCCTTTGGTGGATCGCTTAAGGGCAGATCTCCTGCCCTGGCATTCACTAACGTTGATGTGGTTTGGCCGGTGCAGTGCTTTTAAGATGACTCTGTTGCCGAAAATTCTGTATCTGTTACAGGCGTTGCCCATTTACCTCCCTCCCACCTTTTTCAAGCGGATAGATTCCCTGTTCCGTGCTTTTATCTGGTCACACCAGAAACCACGTCTTAGATTACAACTTCTGCACCTGCCTAAGCACAGGGGTGGAGTTGGTCTTCCAGATGTGAAAGCATATTACAGGGCAGTTCACCTGACCAGATTGGTGGACTGGCACTGTCATGCGGGAGCGAAGCATTGGGTGACCATGGAGGGGGAGGACTCCGGGGACACGATCGGGAGCAGGCCATGGCTATCGACGCCCCTACCAAGGGCTATACTAGATCACCCCACATTGGGTGGTACCCTGCGGGTGGCAAGGGAGGCCTTTCGGAGCTCGTCTGTGTCCCCGGTGCCCTCCCCTATGGTGCCGGTCCTGGGCAACCCGGATTTTATACCGAGGTTTCAGAGTCCCTGCTTCCATCGTCTGCAGACGAGTGACAGGCGGCGCTTATGGGACTTTATTGGCCCGGATGGTCGACTTACTCCAGAGGCGTTGAGAGAGGGTCTCTTTTGTTTGGCTCCTGGACCCCCCCCCTGCGGCCGGGTGACGCCCACGGTCACTATTCTGCTCTTTTTTCTTTTGTGTCAGGTTCTTTTGCTTCAGCCTGCCTGGAGTCTCCTTTTGCTTCCTATACTTGTTCTGTCTCTCTGTTCTAGTCCCTCTCCCTTTCTCTCTGACCCCCCCCTTCCACTTGTCCACCCTTGTAGTCCCTTTTTTCAACAACCCCTTCCCCTCTATTTCTTCACCTATTCAGTCCTTTTTCTTTCACAGTTAGATTTTGCCAGCTAATCTATGTAGGACGAGGTGGGTTGTGGGCCTCTCCGGAAATGATTAGTTCTTAATAGGGTAAGCTTCCCTTTCTTTGTAAAATAACAAAAAATTTGTGCATCTCACTGTACTGCATGGCCATGCGATGATTACCGCTCACCTGGGTGGGTTCATATTGCCTATTGGTGTCAGAGGTCGTAGAGGGGAATTTAGCCCCCTGTCCGGGAATGCTTTCAGGTTATGTTTAAGCCTAAGTCTGGGATGGTCTCTATATCTCCCACCCAGGTGTTATTAGGATGTTAATGTTTTGGAACTATGTCTGTTATATCACTGTTGTCCATGCGCCTGTTTTTTCTTCTTGCATTCAATAAAGGAATTACAAAAAAAAAGAGTTTTCTTTATTTTCATGACTGTGAAAATTGTAGATTCACACTGAAGGCATCAAAACTATGAATTGACACATGTGGAATTATATACTTAACAAAAAAGTGTGAAACAACTGAAAATATGTCTTATATTCTAGGGTCTTCAAAGTAGCCACCTTTTGCTTTGATTACTGCCTCACACACTCTTGGAATTCTGTTGATGAGCTTCAAGAGGTAGTCACCTGAAATGGTTTTCACTTCACAGTTGTGCCCTGTCAGGTTTAATAAGTGGGATTTCAAGCCTTATAAATGGGGTTGGGACCATCAGTTGTGTTGTGCAGGAGGTGGATACAGTACACAGCTGATAGTCCTACTGAATAGACTGTAAGAATTTGTATTATGGCAAGAAAAAAGCAGCTAAGTAAAGAAAAACGAGTGGCCATCATTACTTTAAGAAATGAAGGTCAGTCAGTCCGAACATTTGGGAAAACTTTGAAAGTGTCCCCAAGTGCTGTCGCAAAAACCATCAAGCGCTACAAAGAAACTGGCTCACATGAGGACCGCCCCAGGAAAGGAAGACCAAGAGTCACCTCTGCTGCGGACGATAAGTTCATCCGAGTCACCAGCCTCAGAAATCGAAGGTTAACAGCAGCTCAGATTAGAGAACAGGTCAATGCCACACAGAGTTCTAGCAGCAGACACATCTCTAGAACAACTGTTAAGAGGAGACTGTGTGAATCAGGCCTTCATAGTAAAATAGCTGCTAGGAAACCACTGCTGAGGACAGGCAACAAGCAGAAGAGACTTGTTTGGGCTAAAGAACACAAGGAATGGACATTAGACCAGTGGAAATCTGTGCTTTGGTCTGATGAGTCCATGTTTGAGATCTTTGGTTCCAACCACCGTGTCTTTGTGCGACGCAGAAGAGGTGAACGGATGGACTCTACATGCCTGGTTCCCCCGGTGAAGCATGAAGGAGTAGGTGTGATGGTGTGGGGGTGCTTTGCTGGTGACACTGTTGGGGATTTATTCAAAATTGAAGGCATACTGAACCAGCATGGCTACCACAGCATCTTGCAGCGGAATGCTATTCCATCCGGTTTGCGTTTAGTTGGACCATCATTTATTTTTCAACAGGACAATGACCCCAAACACACCTCCAGGCTGTGTAAGGGCTATTTGACCAAGAAGGAGAGTGATGGGGTGCTGCGCCAGGTGACCTGGCCTCCACAGTCACCGGTATTGAAACCAATCAAGATGGTTTGGGGTGAGCTGGACCGCAGAGTGAGGGCAAAAGGGCCAACAAGTGCTAAGCATCTCTGGGAACTCCTTCAAGACTGTTGGAAAGCCATTTCATGTGACTACCTCTTGAAGCTCATCAACAGAATGCCAAGAGTGTGCGGAGCAGTAATCAAAGCAAAAGGTGGCTACTTTGAAGAACCTAGAACATAAGACATATTTTCAGTTGTTTCACACTTTTTTGTTCAGTATATAATTCCACATGTGTTAATTCATAGTTTTGATGCCTTCAGTGTGAATCTACAATTTTCATAGTCATGAAAATAAAGAAAACTCTTTGAATAAGAAGGTGTGACAAAACTTTTGGTCTGTACTGTATATATATATATATATGCACATTTTACCTGCAGCTTTAAATCATAGTGAAGAAAAAAGGAGGGTTTGGGACTTTATATGGAGGACTGTACCTCCATTCCCCATAATTGAGATATATAGGAGGAAAGTTTGGGACTTTCTATGAAACAGGCAGCCAGAGAGGCAACACAACACAATGATATCTGGTAGGTAAACCATAATAATAATCACCATATATCTTGCATAATAAAAAAAATCCACTATAATAAAATACAGAAACATTTTATTCCATATCATAGTAATATAATAACATGTTAGCATAGCAACATATGGGTATAACAATGGTAACATCATAAAAATGCCAGACTCATTGTGCTTGTCTCCACAGTATAAAACATAATTGAAATTGGTAGAATCCACTGGAACATATTGTTGATAGTATATACAAGTAATATAGGCAGCATCTAATATCTCAACGCGTTTCATGGCTAAACTGTCACTCTTCAGGAGCAGATGCAGTGTAGATGTCTATAAGGGTATTAAAGTGGTTGTAAACCCTTACAAACCACTTTATCTCCTAAACCTATACGGTTTAGGAGATATTTGCCCAAAGACAGGCACTGCTGTCTACAGCGCATGTGCCGTAGACAGCGGTGCACATGCGCACTGAGCGTGGCATTGTCAATGACGAAGTTGCTGCGCGTGTCGGCTCCCATGCGCATGCACGGGAGTGACGTCATCGCGGCTTCGCCGAATGACAGCGGCGGAGCTGCGAGACCCCACCGAGAAGATGGATGCGCCGGACTACAGGGGATAGCGGTGACATCGCTGGCTCCTGTGTTAGGTAAGTGATACATAATGGACTACTATGCGATGCAGAGACAGTGCCACCCATGCCACCAATGCAGTAATGTGCTGCAGACAGTGCCCCCCATGACGTTAACGCATGTGCTGCCTGCAGAGACAGTGCCACCCATTCATTGGCTGCATGGGTGGCACTGTAGGCAAAACAATATGGCATTGGCGACATGGGTGGCACTGTCAGCAGGTAGCACATGCTTTATGGCATTAGCGTTATGGGTGGCGCTGTCTGCAGAACAGTATGGCATTGGCGGCATGGGTGGTACTGTATGCAGGTAGCATATGTGCTGCCTGCAGAGACAGTGCCACCCATGACGCTGATGTCATAATGTGCTGCAGACAGTGCCACCCGGGCCGCCAATGCCATAATGTGCTGCGACAGTGCCACCCATGCTGTTAATGGCATTATGGAGGGGCCAGGGGTGGGGCTAAATGAGGGACCAGGGGCGGGGCCAGGGTGGAACTGAAGGGGGCCCCAACAGGTAGGCTGTATGGGGCCCCATGATTTCTATCAGCGGTCATGATGGAAAGTATTGGGGTAAGAGGACCTGTAATGATATTATGGACAAGATTGTGCTAAGAGGACCTGTAATGTTATTATGGACAGGATTGGGGTAAGAGGACCTGTAATGTTATTATGGATAGGATTGGGGTAAAAGGACCTGTAATTATATTATGGAAAGGATTGGGATAAGAGGACCTGTAATGTTATTATGGACATGATTGGGGTTAGAGAACCTGTAGTGTTATTATGGACATGATTGGGGTAATAGGTATCTATACTGATCAATGTATTTACAGCTCATTGCTCTTAAAGTTTATAATAGCAGAAGCTAAAAGGAAAGGGGAAAGTTGCAATTGTTCAAGGAATTGAAATAACTGTTTAATCAAAGAACTGAATTGTATGTTCTCTTTGAATGATTCTCATACATTTTACCCTAACATTTTTGCAGATAATTCAACTACATTTGTCAAATGCGGTAAGAAATTTATCATTTAATGAAATTTTACTTTCAACATATTATTGTTTTGACTTCAAATATGTCTACCAGGGTTCTTTTTTTACCCAGAAATTGTGTCACTTTAGTTCCAATAATATTGGTCTGCATGTCACCTAATGTTGTTATGGACAGGATTTGGATAAGAGGACATGTGGGTGGGTGCTACATTGGTGACGGTGACACAGATCACAGTTGCAATGAACAGAGCGTGTTTTGGGAATAAAGTTCAATGATACAACTGCCTAGAGGGAAGGGACTCCACTGGGAACACTCACAATATGTCTGACCGGGTAGTACTGAGCAGTTCTTGAGTGTGACTACAGCATCTGTCTCAGAGGGTGGAAGGCACACTAGCCAGTCAGAACCCAAATGAGAGGATTCCAGAAGGAAGGTGTGCCCCTGGCTGGTCCCTACTCATCAGAAACCTCTCCATACCACTAGTTACTTTCCCTGATAGAAAGGAGATCTGTCCCTAACCTGTCCCCACTTGCAACAATGCGTGCCAATTCCAGCAGCCAGGTTGCTAAATAGAATTGACATAAGATGGCCACCAGAGTCACATGAGTTTCCAGCATCCAACTAGATCACTACCCCAGTGATCCAGGAAACCATAGAGGAAACTAGCACTGCCGTTGCTGTGGTTGGAAAATAGACTGCACCTGCCTACACTCTTTGCCCGCGGTTGGATTGTGAAGGACGATGATTCCCAGTGTCCTTTATGGAATTATGTTGCAAGTAACCAGCTTCTGTTTAAAACCTAGTCAAACTGATTTGAACAGTCTGTGTAACTCCCTGGGGTAGCTGGACTATCTGTACTTGTGCTGGTTTTTTTTTTTTTCTCTCAAGTATCAGGAGCCAGAGGCTCTAGCAGGAGAGGGAGCAGATACCATTCCTCTGGCACCTTCTGTACTGGTGGGATATTCTCAGAGTTAAATGGCTCTCTGTCTCTAGCTTGTTTGGTAGAGCAATCATCACTCATCACACAAGGTCTCAGTAGGTTAGTATGAAGATCGCTCTTAATGGGATTAGACCCTTCCATGGCTACATTGTACACCAGACTTGATTAGAAAGGCCACCCGATAAGGAGTACAATCTCATTTGGGTTCCAGTTTGGTGCCCCCTCTCATTTTTGGTATTTTTCACCAACACCCGGTCCCCGTGGTCACAATGGCAGTTCATCCAATACTGGGTCCAAGGCCAAGTCTTTTTGTCTATCCAGTACCACTTGCTTGGCTTTGTGAATTCGATCCCAGTGTTCATGCACCAAGGTGCTAGGCATCCAGTGCTTACACTACGGCCCCTACATGCTGAAGATTACTGTGCTCCTGCTTGAGGGTTCTTCGCAGGCCCACAGTAGTGCAGCTGAACTGTTCATTGGCCCCATTACCCAGGGGTGATACAAAGTGGTATACGACTTCCTGATGCCACTGAGACAACACAGTTCGGAGTAGATTACCAATTCAAAGTTTGGGCCTTGGTCTGAATGGATCCATTTTGGGTAGTCGTAAGGTTGTACCACATGCTCCCAGAATAGCTTAGCCATGGTTGGTGCTGTCTAGTCCTTGGTTGGGATCACTACTGCAAACTGGGTTAAGTGGTCAACAAAAACCAGGGCATAGTTATAGCCAGCATGTGCTGGATACAGTTAGGAAGTCCATGGTGACCAGTTCGAAGGGCTCCAACATAGTGATGGATATGGGCATGACCTTTTCAGGAGTTTTATGCAGGGAGAAAATTCCACAATCCCAACAAGTCTTGTGAAACCAAGTCCACCAGCCACGGGTAAAAGAATAATATCTTGAATGAGGACTGTGTGTAAGAAGTGTGTCCAGCTCCAAAATATCCGCTAGTGGCGTGCAGTGACCGACCGACCTGGAAGATGTGCCTCTGGGGACCACAACCTGTAATATGTCTCATTGTTCAGTGGGGACGCGTGTCTGATGGTATAGGACATTTTTCCACATTTCAAGCCAATCTCACTGCCTTAGGATAGCTCGGGCTGTGGTAGACAGTTTCTGACAAAAGGATGGCTTATATCATCACGTGAGGAAGCATTGCACCAGCATGAGGACAGGATCCTTCTGCTGAATCAGTGCCCACTCCTCTCGAGTATAAATTTTGCCAGGTCCATCTTGGGGAGTGAGGTCCTGCTCCTTAAGGGAGCACAAAATGGCTGCCTTAGGCAGGACAGGGACTACTTCAATATCCTCTTGATTAGAGTCCACATCCTCCACTGGGTGCTCCAACGGGTATTGGGACAGAGTGTATGCAAGCCCATTAAGCTTCCTGGGCTTGTAGTAGATTTTATACCTGAAACAGGCAAAGCGAGCAACCCACCTTTGCTCCTGCTCCCCTAATTTCACTGTATCCAGATAGGCCAGTGGATTGTTGTCTGTGAAGACCTTAATCTCCACTCCAGTGAGGTACTCCATGAATTTTCAGTGTTGGCCTGTTCTTCTGGGTGGCTTGCCCACTCACAGCTGGTTGGTAGGGGTGGCTATTTGAGCAAACTTCGGGATGAGCCGCCAATAGTACCCCACCAACTCCAGGAACGAGTGCAGCTCGGTAACAGTCTTTGGGGATGCCAGTCCTGGACAGCCTGGACCTTAGTTGGGTCTAAGAAAACTCCCCTGGCTTTCACAATGTGCCAGAGATATTGAATTCTCTGTCTCATCACGCAGCATTTGCTGAGCTTTAGTTTCAATCCATACTGCGGTAGATGGGTCCAAGTGTTGGACATGGTCCTCAAAAGTCTTTGAGAAAATGATTATATCATCCAGATAAACTAGCAAAGTCTGCAAATTGAAGTCTCCCAAGTACCTATTCTGTTAGGTCAGAAGAATATGGAAAAAATATACAGCAATTGACAAGATTAAAAAATTACAAAGGATCACTAAAAACTCTATAGTCTGCAGCCCAGGTGGGACACACACACACAGACAGTAAGAAGAAAACTATTGAAGAGCTGCACCAATTTTCACTAATTAAATTAACAAAAATTTTCAATACATAAGGAACAATTTAAATATTCGACTAGTTCAACAACACCTATAAGTCAGTATCCATTAATCCTCAATGGCAGATAATGACAATGCCATAAACGTGTTTCATTAGCAAAGATTAGAACATGGTGTTTATAAAAAGAAAAAAAAGTCCAAATAAAGGTCCTAATTAAAACACCACGGTGACTTCACATATGCTTTGTAGAGTGAAGAAACATGCCCGACCACCAAGATGATAATGCGCTTACCAGATGGTGAAGCGTAATGAGCATATAACCTGACCCATCTGTAGTCTGAAGCATGTATTTTTGGACCTTGCAGCTCACTGGATCGGAACCTTTCACTAATATTGATACTCAAATGTTCCACAGGGCAGTTTCTCCAATAATTGTTTTTTTTCGGGTTCACTTTAAAATTACTTCATATCTGGGCATTTTGTAACCAGTTGCAGAGTTAACTCCTTCCCTGCCAGTGTCATTTACATAGTAATCAGTGCATTTTTATAGCACTGATCACTGTATAAATGACAATGGTCCCAAAATAGTGTCAAAAGTGTGCGATGTATCCACCATAATGTCGCAGTCACAATAAAAATCGCCGCCATAACAATCTATCCCCTATTTTGTAGACGCTATTACTTTTGCACAAACCAATCAATAATCACTTATTGTGACTTTTTTTTACCAAAAATATCTAGAAGAATACATATTGGCCTAAACTGTGGAAAAAAATGTTTTTTTTATATATATTTTTGGGGATAGTAAGTAAAAGTAATAAGTAAAACATATTGGTTTTTTTCAGCGCAAAAAATAAAAAACGCATAGGTGATCAAATACCACCAAAAGAAAGCTCTATTTGTGGGAAAAAAACTGAGTTAGACTTACCGGTGCCAGTATTTCTAAGAGCCTTTTAGGACAACCCCCAGAGAGAGTGTAGCTCCACTTTCTCAGGAAACACATGCCCACTTTAAAAACACCTCCTCTTCCCCCATGGCTTCAGTTATCGTGGCCTTCCGACACTGGAAAACAAAGCACAGAAACCACACCACCATGGTAGAACTTAATACACTTACTAAGAATAACCTAGGGAGGGAAGTAACGGTTGTCCTGAAAGGCTCTTAGAAATACCATCACCGGTAAGTCTAACTACGTTTTTTTCTCAAATCGCCTTTCAGGACAAACCTGGAGAGGATAACCGAGAAACTTACCCTAGGGTGGGACTACTGCCTGCAGTACCTTCCTGCCGAAGGCCTGATCTGCCGCAGACAGTAGATCTAACCGGTAGTGCCGAGAAATGTCAAATAACTGGACCAAGTGGCAGCCTTGCAGATCTGTTCAGGCGTCGCACCAGCCCTTTCAGCCCAGGAAACTGCCGTGGATCTAGTAGAATGAGCGGCAATACCTGAGGGAGGTATTTCTCCTTTCGCTTTATAGGCTTCTGCTATGGCCAGCTTAAGCCACCTACCCAGCGTACTCTTTGAAGCTTTCTCCCCCTTACGTGATCCAGAGAATACCACAAAAAGGGCGTTTGATCTTCTAAAGTCTTTAGTCATTTTTAGAAACTGCAGTAAGCATCTTCTCACATCCAACGTGTGGAAAACTTCCTCTGCTGCATTAGCTGGGGTTGCAGAGAAGGTAGGCAACACTATCTTCTAAGTCCGATGAAAGGCTGAGGATAATTTAGGTAGGAATGCTGGATCCGTCCTAAGAACTACTACAGTGGTGTGAAAAAGTGTTTGCCCCCGTCCTCATTTCCTGTTCCTTTGCATGTTTGTCACACTTAAGTGTTTCAGAACATCAAACCAATTTAAACAATAGTCAAGGACAACACAAGTAAACACAAAATGCAATTTGTAAATGAAGGTGTTTATTATTAAAGGTGAAAAAAAATCCAAACCATCATGGCCCTGTGTGAAAAAGTGATTGCCCCCCTTGTTAAAACATACTATAACTGTGGTTGTCCACACCTGAGTTCAATTTCTCTAGCCACACCCAGGCCTGATTATTGCCACACCTGTTCACAATCAAGGCATCACTTAAATAGGAGCTGCTTGACACAGTAAGGTCCACCAGAAGATCCTTAAAAGCTACACATCATGCCGAGACCCAAAGAAATTCAGGAACAATTGAGAAAGAAAGTAATTGAGATCTATCAGTCTGGAAAGGGTTATAAAGCCATTTCCAAAGCTTTGGGAATCCAGCGAACCACAGTGAGAGCCATTATCCACAAATGGCGAAGACATGGAACAGTGGTGAACCTTCCCAGGAGTGGCCGGCCACCCAAAATTACCCCAAGAGCGCAGCGACGACTCATCCAAGAGGTCACAAAAGACCCCACAACAACATCCAAGGAACTGCAGGCCTCACTTGCCTCAGTTAAGGTCAGCGTTCATGCCTCCACCATCAGGAAAAGACTGGGCAAAAATGGCCTGCATGGCAGAGTTCCAAGGAGAAAACCACTGCTGAGCAAAAAGAACATCAAAGCTCGTCTCAATTTCTCCACAACACATCTTGATGATCCCCAAGACTTTTGGGACAACATTCTATGGACCGATGAGACAAAAGTGGAACTCTTTGGAAGGTGTGTGTCCAAGTATATCTGGCGTAGAAGGAACACTGCATTTCAGAAAAAGAACATTATACCAACAGTAAAATATGGTGGTGGTAGTGTGATGGTCTGGGGCTGTTTTGCTGCTTCAGGACCTGGAAGACTTGCCGTGATAAAAGGAACTATGAATTCTGCTGTCTACCAAGAGATCCTGAAGGAGAATGTCCAACCATCTGTTCGTGTACTCAAGCTGAAACGAACTTGGGTTCTGCAGCAGGACAATGATCCTAAACACACCAGCAAGTCCACCACCGAATGGCTGAAGAAAAACAAAATGAAGACTTTGGAGTGGCCTAGCCAAAGTCCTGACCTGAATCCTATTGAGATGTTGTGGTATGACCTTAAAAAGGCCGTTCATGCTCGAAAACCCTCTAATGTAACTGAATTAGGACAATTCTGCAAAGATGAGTGGGCCAAAATTCCTCCAGGACGCTGTAAAAGCCTCATTGCACGTTATCGCAAACGCTTGGTTGCAGTTGTTGCTGCTAAGGGTGGCCCAACCAGTTATTAGGTTTAGGGGGCAATCACTTTTTCACACAGGGCCATGATGGTTTGGATTTTTTTTCACCTTTAATAATAAACACCTTCATTTACAAATTGCATTTTGTGTTTACTTGTGTTGTCCTTGACTATTGTTTAAATTGGTTTGATGTTCCGAAACACTTAAGTGTGACAAACATGCAAAGGAACAGGAAATGAGGAAGGGGGCAAACACTTTTTCACACCACTGTATGTCCGGAAATACTCTAAGGAAGGGTTCCGTAATTGCTAACGCTTGCAGCTCGCTGATCCTCTTAGCCGAGGTGATGGCCACTAAAAAGATCGTTTTAAGAACCACCTTCTGCAAAAAAGCTTCTTGTAAGGGTTCAAACAGCGCACCCGAGAGACCCTGCAAAACTGTTGACAAATCCCAACTGGGAAAGTCTTTAAGGGCTACCGGTCTATTTCAAGCGAGAGCCCTAAAAAATCTAGAAATTAAAGTCTCTTTTGATAAAGTCTTTTCAAAGAAAACTGATAAGGCCGCCACCTGAGTCTTCAGGGTGCTGGCTGCTAGCGCCTTCTCCATTCCTTCATGGAGAAACTCCATGTCGGAACCCGTGCTCTTGACTTTGAAGTCTCTGGACCTACACCAGGAGTTGAACTTCTTCCAGACCTTCATGTAAATTGCCTGTGTGACTGCTTTCCTGCTGGATAGCAGGGTCTTTACCACCTTATCTGAGAGCCCTTTTGCTTTTAAGAGGTCCTCCTCAGAAACCAGGCGGTTAGCTGTAGAAGTTCCACCTCTGGATGATTTACTGTCCCCTGGGATAACAGATCTTTTCTGGGTGGTAACCTCCATGGAGGCTTTGAGGCTAGATTTCGAAGCCCCGTGAACCAAGGCCTTTTTGGCCAAAAAGGAGCGACTAGTATTAAGTCCGTCCTTTCTTCTCTGAATTTCCTCAAAACTAGTGGAATTAGGGGAAAGGGGGGAAAAGCTTAGCACAGCTGGTAGTGCCAAGGGTGGTCGAACGCATCCAGCCCTACTGCTGCATCCCCTCAGTGAAGAGAAAATAATCTGTCCACCTTTGAGTTTTGCTGGCTGGCAAAAAGGTCTATCTGGGGAACCCCCCAAGCCTCGGAAATCATCAGGAACGCCTCCTGATTTCTGCCTTCTTAGGAGATTTGCAAACAAGTTCTGAGAACCCTTCAGATGAACTGCCGATAGTGAGGCCGTGTTCTGCTCTGCCCAGGCTAACAAAAAATTGGCTAACTTCATCAAGCTCCTGCTCCTGGTTCCCCCCTGTTTCATTATGTAGGTTACCGCCGTTGTGTTGTCTGATAACACCTGGACACAGTGACCTCTCAAAATCTGCTGAAAGGCCAATAAACCCAGAAAGATCGCCTTCAGCTCCCTCCAGTTGGACGATCTTTGGGCTTCCTGCTTGGACCAGGCCCCCTGAGACGTTTGACCATCCAGGTGAGCCCCCCAACCCCAGGCACTTGCGTCTGTTGTCAGTCGCTTGTCCATGGGAAAGGTACACGCCAGACCCCTTGAAAGATTTGCTTGGTCTCTCCACCACCAGAGAGCCCTTTTTGTCCTTATAGAGATCCTTAACTGCTTCTCCAGAGGATCTTGATAGGACCAGCTTGACAGAATATCCCTCTGAAGGGGCCTGGAATGGAACCTGGCACACTGAATAGCCGGGATTGCTGCCGTAAGCAGACCCAGAACTGCCATAGCCGTCCTGACCGAGACTGCCTGGTTGCCCTGTACAGCAAGCTGCATCTTTTCCTGCTTGTCCAGCGGCAGGAACACTTTCTGGAGAACCGAGTCTATCGTATAGCCCAAAAACTTCATCTCCTGAGAGGGGGCCAGATTTGACTTCTCCAGATTCAGAAGCCACCCCAGATCTTCGAGGTGAGACTGGGACATCTGGAGATTGACTAGGACCTGCTCCCTGGAGTCCGCAAAAAACAAAAGGTCATCCAGATAAGGGACGACTGAAATCCCCTTTAATTTCAGGGGCTCCAGAGCCTCTGCCATAATCTTTGTAAAAACTCTGGGAGAGGACGAGAGTCCGAATAGCAGAGCCCTGAATTGGAGGTGCCACACCGAACTTCACAAATTCAATGCCAGGCGCAGGAACTGCTGTGACGCCTGATGAATGGGTATATGAAGATAGGCATCCCTTAGATCCAGGGATGCCATGAAACAATTTGGGGTCAACAATTTTGTGATGGAAAAATTTTTATCCATCCTGAAATGCTTGTACCGTATAGACCCATTCAGAACCTTTAAGTTCAGGATCAGACGGTACTTCCCTGAGGGTTTCCACACCAAAAAAATATGGGAATAAAAACCCTTGCCCTGCTTATTTACTGGAACTTGGATCAAGACCTCTTGCTGTATCAGCCAGAGCTTCATTGCCGAGGCCTTCTCCTGATCCCTCGGCAAGGCTGTCACATAGAACCTGCTCGGGGGTGGTTCTGAAAACTCTAACCTGTACCCCTGATCGATTACGCTTTTCACAAACAAATCTGGGGACAGCCTGTCCCACTGTTCGCGAAAAGCTGGGAAGAGATTGTCACTTGCTCTTAGAAGTCTGCTCTGGGGGAGATCTAAAGAGAACTCCACCCCTGCCTCTACCTCTCTGTGAACCCCACCGGCTCTTACGGTCCTGTTTTTTTTATGGGACTGTTGAAGAGCACGAAGATTCTTCTTGGTAACCTGCTTTTTTCTTGGCTGGAAAGGCCTTCTTTTTATCAGCCATCCTATCCAGCACAGACTCTAGATCGGGGCCGAAGAGCAAGTCACCTGAAAATGGCAGACTACACAATTTGACCTTATAGGCTGTGTCCCCAGTCCATGTTTTCAGCCAAATTGCTCTCCTGGCTGAATTCACAAGAGCCGAAGACCTGGCGGCTAGCTTGACCGACTCTGCTGATGCATCTGTCATATATTTGACTGCATTTAAAATTAGTGGGAAAGACTCTAAGAGATCCTTGCGGGGCGTCCCCGCCTCTACATGGCTCTTCAGTTTCTCCACCCAGCATTCTAGGTTCCTAGCCACCACCGTAGCAGTCATGGCCAGCTTCAGACTGACTGACGCTGCATCCAAAGCTTTCTTGAGGATGGAGTCAGCTTTCTTGTCCATTGGGTCTTTTAGGATCCCCATATCCTCAAAAGCTAGATCCGTTCATCTAGATACTTGCAAAAAAGCTGCATCAACTCTGGGTTTTTTGTTCCATACCTCAGAATCCTTATCCTCAAAAGGAAACCTTCTCTTGAAGGCCTTGGAGAAAAAAGAGGCTTTCTCTGGGTCTTTCCAATCTTTTTTACTGTATCCAAGAGGACCCTGTGGACTGGAAAAACTCTTTGTTTTGTTTCGTCCAACCCCTGGTACATTTTGTCGTAAATCCACAGCTGTACTTTTTCCTCCTGAATTTCTACAGTTGTGTAGATTTCCCTAAGGATATCATCTACCTCCTCTAGCGATAGCTTATACCGAGAGCCCCTGCTATCTTCTTCCTCTTCCTCCTCTTCAGAATCTCTGATGGAGACAAGAGTACTACTCCCATCGTCACCAGAGTCCTCGGTCTCAACCGGTCTGGATGACGATGCCCTGGGGCTAGGTGGCAAGTCCTGAGGCTCAGTCTGCCTGGAAGGGTTTTGTATCAAGATGGACCTGACTGAACTCAATGAGTTTGTCAGTTCTTTAACCAAGGAAAATAACTCCTTATACTGCTGGGATGTTTCCTCTTCCACTAACTCCTTGATACAAACTCTGCACATTGCTTTCTGCCACGAGTCTCTAAGGGGGTTCTTGCAAGAAGGGCATTTCCTCTGGCTTGGTTTAGACTTCCCTAGTGACCTTTCCTGAAATGACATACAGTTTAAACTCACTAAGTGTTTAACTAACAGCCCCTAATACCAAGCCAGTGCAGAGACCCACCACCAAACAGACCACTAGTGAGCCCCTGAACTATGCTGCAGGATCCGAGAGAAGTCATCTCTGATCCTGCAGCGACAGGCCCCTGAGAGGGGGGAAATAGACAAGAAACACCACAAGGATAGCCCAGTAGTATAGCAGAGGGTGCCGCTGCACCTTACCTACCTGGGCTGGACCAGTGATAGGGGCGCCTGCCCCCGCTTGCACTCTTCCATTCCGTCAAGTGAGACAGCTTCTTGCCATTCAGTTCCGCTATTCATTTGAATTTTCCCGGCCACCGCATCATCAGGGCTGGCCGGAAGCGGATGCACACAGAGGTAGATGATATCCATGGTCCCTGCGTTCCAGGCACTTGAACCACGGCACCACAGCCCCTCAGAGTGCCTGAGTGTCACCGGAAACTGCGCTGTCGCAGGCCGGGACCCGGCGCCAAGAACGGAACCCTGCCGCTGACCTGCAGAGACCTCCGACAGCAGCAGAGCCCTCTCTGCGCTGTCCAGCGGACACCGGGCACACAACGCCGGCACTCTGAGGGTCTTCGCTCCCGTGAGATGGCGGGACCAGGAGCTCCAGGAGACCTCTCCCGCTGGAGACTCTGCTGGGGGTCTCAACACACCATCCGCCGCAAGGTAAGCCTTTACTCCCCCAGAAAGAGAGTGTAGCTTCCCCCTGGTTCCAGGCACATGCTTCCCCCATGGAGGAAACACAATAACTGAAGCCATGGGGGAAGAGGAGGTGTTTTTAAAGTGGGCATGTGTTTCCTGAGAAGAAGGTGGAGCTACACTCTCTCCGGGGTTGTCCTGAAAGGCGATTTGAGCAAAAATGACATCAATTTTGTTTGGGTGCAATGTCGCACGACTGCGCAATTATCAGTTAAACGCAGTGTCGAATCACAAAAAGTGCTCTGGTCAGGAAGGGGGTAAATGGTTAATGTAAGAGCATAAAGTATGGGATGGGAGTTTTTAAATAAACTGGACTGCACGATCATTGCGTTGTCATCCTTTCTGGGGCTTGATGTTTACCCACTTCTGAATATATCCCCGTGGTCTGGCGGAGCTCATGAGAAGTATCTAAGGAAGGAAAAGTTGTTGATTCAGGCTTTGTGAGCCATAATAACACTAAAGGCTTGAATAGTCCTGTAGGGATCTGGTAGGTGCGAAAATTTACAGAAATTTGTGGTGAAGCATTGGAATATAATGTTTTTAGCAACACCTATATTAAGAGTACGGTGGATGGATGAACGCTATCTAGAACACATACAGTGCCTTCCAAAAGTATTCACCCCCCTTGGCTTTTTACCTAGTTTGCTACATTACAGCCTTTAGTTCAATGTTTTTTTAATCTGAATTATATGTGATGGATCAGAACACATTAGTCTACGTTGGTGAAGTAAAATTAGAAAATCATATACATAAAACTCTGATGCAACCATTTACCTTCAGAAGTCACTTAATTAGTGAAATGATGTCCTCCTGTGGGCAATCTAATGCTGTGTACACATGCTCGGACATTGCGACAAAATCCTAGATTTTTTTCCGACGGATGTTGGCTCAAACTTGTTTTGCATACACACGGTCGCACAAATGTTGTTGGAAATTCCGAACGTCGAGAACATGGTGACATACAAGACGTTCGACGAGCCGAGAAAAATGAAGTTCAATATCCTGTAGGGATCTTCTGCTTGATTCCGAGCATGCATGGAATTTTGTGAGTCGGAATTGTGTAAACACGATTGGAATTTCCGACAACGATTTTGTTGTCAGAAAATTTGAGAACCAGCTCCCAAATTTTTGTTGTCAGAAATTCCAACCGCAAATGTTCGATGGAGCCTACACATGGTCGGAATTTCTGACAACAAGCTCACATCGAACATTTGTTGACGGAAATTCCGAGCGTGTGTACGTGGCATTAGTATCACATGATCTGTCATTACCAAACACTGTCATGAAGACCAAGGAACTCTCCAAACAAGTAAGGGACAATGTTTTGAGAAGTACAAGTCAGTGTAAATTATAAAAAAAAATATCCAAATCTTTGATGATCCCTTAGGAGCACCATCAAATCTATCATAACCAAATGGAAAGAACATGGCACAACAGCAAACCTGCCAAGAGACGGCCGCACACCAAAACTCATGGACTGGGCAAGGAGGGCATTAATCAGAGGCAGCACGGAGACCTAAGTTAACCCTGGAGGAGCTGCAGAGGTCCACAGCAGAGACTGGAGTATCTGTACATAGGACGACAATAAGCGGTATGCTCCATAGAGTTGGGCTTTATGGCAGAGTGGCCAGAAGAGAGCCATTACTTTCAGAAAAAAAACAAAATGGCACGTTTTGAGTTTGTGAAAAGGCATGTGGGAGACTCCCAAAATGTATGGAGGAAGGTGCTCTGGTCTGATGAGACTAAAATTGAACTTTTTGACCATCAAAGAAAACGTTATGTCTGGTGCAAACCCAACAAATAGCATTACCCAAAGAACACCATCTCCACAGTGAAACATGGTGGTAGCATCATCATGCTGTGCTGGGATGTTTTTCAGCAGTCGGGATTGGGAAACTGGTCAGAGTTGAGGGAAAGATGGATGGTGCTAAATACAGGGATATTCTTGAGCAAAACCTGTACCGCTATGTGTGTGATTTGAGGCTAGGACGGAGGTTCAGCTTCCAGCAGGACAATGACCCCAAACACACTGCTAAAGCAACACTTGAGTGGTTTAACGGGAAACATGTAAATGTGCTGGAATGGCCTAGTCAAAGCCCAGACCTCAATCCAATAAAAAATCTGTGGTCAGATTTAGAGATTGCTGTTCACAAGCGCAAACCATCCAACTTGAAGGAGCTGGAGCAGTTTTGCAAGGAGGAATGGGCAAAAATCCCAGTGGTAAGATGTGGCAAGCTCATAGCCCTTGTACACACGGCCGGTCATTCCGACGGAAAATGTCCGAACGGACCATGTTGTCGGATAATCCGACAGTGTGTGGGCTCCATCGGACTGTTTCCGTCGGAATATCCGACCGACAAAGTTTTAGAGCTGGGCTATAAAACTTTCCGACAACATGATCCAATCGGACTTTGTCCTATCGTTTGTAGAGAATTCCGATCGGACAAAGTGTCACGCATGCTCAGATCAAATTCCTAGACCAAAGCTATTGGCTACTAGCCTGAACGTAGTCCCGTCGTAACGAAATAACATCAGCACGTTCTGAGCGATCGGATTTTCCGACAACTTTGTCCGACTGTGTGTTTCGGACAAAATCTGTTGGACAAAATCAGACGGATTTTGTTGTCGAAATGTCCGACAGTGTGTACAAGGGCATAGAGACTTATCCAAAGCGACTTGGAGCTGTGATAGCTGCAAAAGGTGGCTCTACAAAGTATTGACTTTAGGGGGGTGAATAGTTATGCACATTGACTTTTTCTGTTATTTTGTCCTATTTGTTGTTTGCTTCACAATAAAAAACTAAGATCTTCAAAGTTGTGGGCATGTTCTGTAAATTAAATGACGATGGGGTGAATACTTTTGCAAGGCACCGTATGTTGAATTGTTTCACAACAAAGGACTGTATTGCTATATTTTTTATTGTTATTTATATTTATCTTTTAATTATTTTTTTTTGCAGTTTTTTGCTATATCATTTTCACATTTTATATTTTTGCACATGTTTATCATTTTGTGGTAACAAAATGTACAGTATGTTCATACTGTATGTATATTAATTTTTTTCTGATGACTAAAAGCATTGGATATTAAAGCGGAGGTCCGCCCAAAAAAATTAAAATAAATAAAAAATCAGCAGCTAAACATACTGCAGCTGCTGGTTTTTAACCACTTCCGCCCTGGAAGAATTTACCCCGTTCCTGACCAGAGTACTTTTTGCGATTCTGCACTGCGTCACTGACAATTGCGCGGTCGTGCGATTTTGTACCCAAACAAAATTGGCATCCTTTTTTTCCCACAAATAGAGCTTTTTTTTGGTTGTATTTGATCACCTCTGTGTTTTTTATTTTTTGTGCTATAAACAAAAAAAGAGCGACAATTTTGAAAAAAAAAGCTATTTTTTTTACTTTAAAAAATATATATATAAAAAATATTTTTTGCTCAGTTTAGGCCTATATGTTTTTTTCTACATATTTTTGGTAAAAAAAATCAAAAAAAAAATCACAATAAGCGTTTATTTATTGGTTTGCGCAAAAGTTATAGCATCTACATAATAGAGGATAGTTTTATGGCATTATTATTCATTTCGTTTTACTAATAATGGCGGCGATCTGCGATCTTTTTATCATGACTGCAACATTATGGCAGACACAACGGACACTTTTGATGCTATTTTGGGACCATTGTCATTTATACAGCGAGATATTAAGCGATACCAAGCGAGATATTATGTGACTGGTGTTATCCAAGCCTCGCTTTGGCTCTGTACCGGAAGTGCCGGAAGTGATGGGTGTTTACTTCCGGCGCTGTACTTCCTGTCGCGCTGACGTAGGTGCGACCTTTACCCTGGGCACTCCATGGGTGGCGACGCTGCACCAATCAATGCGCGGCTGCCCGGAAGTAATAGATATACACTTCCGGTTTCGGGTCCATCCTTAATAACACAGCAAATATATATGTTAAGGATACACAATTGGCAAAACAAAACGGGCTCTTTATAAGGCGGCCTGACCTCTATTCATCATCATCACCTTTTATCGATAGGCCATCTGCCCATAACATATGGCGCTCCACTTACTGGGTAAAATCGTGTATTTTACTGCGTGGAACGCAAACAAATAGCGGTGGAACGCAACAGAATAGAGGCGTGGAACGCACGCCGAGCCGCCATTGTGTGGATACCGGAAGTGAACATCAGTGACACACAGGGGGGGGCCTGATTTGATTTTATTGCATTAAGGTATGTTATCTATAAAAGGCAGTGTAACAGTGGTAGTGGTCAACCCCAGATGATGACCCATAGGTCGAAACGAGTCGGGAAGACTCTACCACTGCCCATTTTTTGTGACATGTCTATTTTATCCATGAAAATGTGAGTTTGATATTTTATTCTTTATTAAAAAAAAATTTTTTTAAACGATATCACACACTATCTTGGCCTTATATTTCCGTCCTCCATGTCCGAGCTGATGCCGGAGTTGTCTCTCTAAAACACGGTGACCATATACAGTCCTTTACACCGCAAAGACTATGCATCCTGTGATCCACGCAAACATGGAATGTTGAACCCAATGCTTCAGCAGCTGGGACTGCAAAGCTATTGTTGACTCTCTAGACATAAGTCTATTTGGGTCATTCTCTTCTGGTAAGCCTGTATTTCGTAAGGTGGTGGGATTGGCACAACGGTGGAATTGTTTTATGGTCACTTCAAATTCAGATTTGCTGTTTTTACTGTTGAGATATCCGTATATCTATGATCACTAATATATGGACTTGATTGCTTATAAACAAATTATTTTATTGTTGCTTTAAGATGTTATCTTTATATATAGGTTTATAACATAACTCACAGTCACATTGACACTTTCTGTGTCATTTATATATATATATATTTGTTGTTTTGGGCACGTATATTGTTCACTTTTGTATATGTTATGCTTTAAAAACTTCTCTGAATACTATATCAGTACAAGTTTAGCGCTTACACTTCACATTTTGACATTTATACAGCGATCAGTGCTATAAAAATGCACTGATTACTGTGTAAATGACACTGGCAGGGAAGGGGTTAACCACTAGGGGGCGAGGAAGGGGTTAAAGAGGAGTTGGCATTCCAAAAAAAAAATTAAGTCAGTAGCTACAAATGCGGCAGCTTCTGACTTTTAAAAATCGGACACTTACCTGTCCCAGGGTCCAGCGATGCGGGGGATCGAAGCCCCGCTTGTCTCCCCCTCCGTTCAGCGGAGCCGGCATTGTAACTGTGCCCACTGCACATGAGCAGGTGGTGCCGCGCCGTGATTGGCCGCTCAGTCATCTGGGACCTGTCCCAAGTCCCAAATGATTGACAATAGGGAGGGGGCGGAGCTGAGCCCTTCCTGCACCGAGGGGAAGTGATGTCACCAGCCCAAGCACTAAAGGAGGCAGGCAACAAGGGACCCCCTAGCAACAGCCATTTAGAGGTGAGTAAAAAAATAATAATTTCCAATTTTTTTTTTTATTAATTTTTTTTAGGAACATTCATGCATTTTTCTTTTGTGTGCAACACCACTTTAAGTGTGTCCTAGGGAGTGATTCTAACTTTGGGGGGATGGGCTACGAGTGACATGACAGTGATCACTGCTCCCGATCACAGGGAGCAGTAGATCAGTGTCCTGTCACAAGGCAGAGCAGGGTTTACACAGGCATCCCCCTGTTCTGCAGCTCCGTGACACGATCGCGGGACACCGGTGGACATCGAGTCTGCGGTCATGGCGGGATTTTCAAAGCAACGTACAGGTAAGTTGCTATGCCCACATGAGCCATTCTGCCGACGTATATACATGTTAGACGGTCGGCAAATGGTTAATAAATGGACTCTTACCTGTCCTGGAGTCCAGCAATGTCGGTACCGCAGCTGATGTTTCCATCAGCTGTCCGGTGCTGCCGCCGCCATTGTTAGTAAGGGTCCCCATCGGTGTAGCCTTTCGGCTTCACGCTGGGAACCTTACTGCGCATGCGTGAGGCCCACTCCTCTCTCTTACTGGCCCAGCGACAGGGGGAGGAGGGAGCCCCAGCCATAATGCAATATCTGTGGCTGAGGCTCCCGGAAGTAGGAAAGGATACCTGTCAGGTATCCTCCCCCCCCCCCAAAAGGTGCCAATTGTGGCACCAGATAGGGGTAGGAATCAGATGAGCGGAAGTTTCACTTTTGGGTGGAGCTCTGCTTTAAGTGTATGTATAGTTTATCACTGATATACTTGTAGAGGAATAGCGCCAACCTTGAATATCTGTTTGTTATGTTGTAATGTATATACACTTTTAAGGGGCAGCTGTCACAGTATTTTGTAGGTATATATATATATATATATATATAGAGAGAGAGAGAGAGAGAGAGAGAGAGTGTCACGGTACTACTTACAGCGAACCCACAGGCGAGCAGGTGACACGGGATCCCCCAGGGCGTGGAATCTAAGAGTCAGCCGGTGTTCCGCCAGGGACCCTCTCACGAAGGTTTGGACTTAGCTGCGTGCTGACCCCAGGTCTCGACCCCAGGGTTCACCCTGCTCGCTAGGGAAGTACCAGAAGACACTGTAGACAAGGATGGATGGATGAAGCAAGGAAAGCCAGGTAGTGAGCCAAGGTCAGGGCGGGCTGTAGACAACGTAATCAGAACAAGTCGGGTCGGTACACAGAAGATCAGTTCTTGAGAAGTCAGGTAAAACAGGTTACACAGGGGAGCTTCAGAAACAAACGTTGCTCAAGCAATGGTAGCTAGTTAGGAAGGAGCAGGAAGGAAACCTATATTAGGCAACTGGTGAAGGGCGTCGACACCCATAGCTGGAGAGTGCGCAGAACTGAACACCAGACAGTGGACAACAGATGCCAGCCGACCCACTGCAGTAAAGGTGAGACACAGATCAGCTCCACAGCTGATTTGTGACAGTACCCCCCCTCTTACGAGGCCTCCCTACACATCTGGGGGATGGCTTGGAGGGAAATTTCTGATGGAATCTGGTCACCAGACATGGGGCACAGACATCAGTTGCAGGGCCCAAGACCTCTCCTCTGGACCATAGCCCTTCCAATCAATGAGATAGAATAACTTCCCCCGGGAGTAGTTGGAGTCCAATATTACTTTAATCTCATACTGATCCGAGGTATCAGCCACAGAAGCGGGGTGAGAAGAAGGGCGAGAGAAGCGATTGAGGACCAGTGGCCTGAGCAGGGAGACATGGAAGGTGTTGGGTATCCTGAGATGAGAGGGTAGACGGAGCTTGAAAGCCACTGGATTGATCTGGCGGAGAATAGGAAATGGACCAATGAAGCGAGGGGCAAATTTCATTGAGGGTACCCGGAGTTGGATGTGCTTGGTAGAGAGCCAAACTCTATCGCCAGGCAGGAACTTAGGAGCCGGACGGCGATGACGATCTGCTGCCATTTTATGCCTGGAAGCAGCTAGATGAAGATTCCCAGAGACTGCTTTCCAGATTGAGTTGAAAGACCTTTGGGTCTCAGCTGCTGCTGGTACCACAGGAGAAATGGGAACAGGAAAGGGAACAGATGGATGCTGCCCATAAACTGTGAAGAAAGGAGATTTCCCAGAACTGGCATTGGCGTGATGGTTTAAGGCAAACTCTGCCCAGGGCAAAAGGTCCACCCAGTCATCTTGGTAGGCTGAAATGAAGGCACGGAGAAAACGTTCTACATTTTGATTGACACGTTCCGTTTGCCCATTGGACTGGGGATGAAAGGCAGATGAAAAATCCAATTTAATCCCAAAACCGGACAGTAAATTGAACTCCTCTGTCAGAGACGATATGGGAAGGCATCCCATGAAGATGAAAGATCTCCTTAGTGAAAGTTGTGGCAAGACTAGGAGCAGAAGGTAGGCCTGGGAGAGGAATCAAGTGACACATTTTGGAGAACCGATCCACCACTACCCATGACTGTAGAACCTGTTGAGGGAGGCAGATCTGATATAAAGTCCATGGCAATACAACGCCAAGGTACATCGGACACTGGTGAGGGCAAAAGCAACCCAGCAGGGGCGGACATGGAAGATTTGGAAAGTACACAAACCGTACAAGCTTGAATGTATTCCTTGACATCCTTACGAAGAGATGGCCACCAATAATGACGCTGAAGAAGGTCACAAGTACGAGGTATGCCAGGATGTCCAGAGAACTTGGAGTCATGTGCCCAAGCAAGGAGTTTGGGACGAAGTGCAGAGGCTACAAAAGTTTTACCAGGAGGAGGCTGCGTAGACTGGAGCTGAGTGGTGGCTAGAATACGATGAGGAGGAATGATGGGACCAGGATCTAGGTGATTCTCAGAATCATTGACATCAAACGACCTGGACAAGGCATCGGCTCAAAGGTTCTTGGCACCTGGACGGAAAGTAATGTTAAAATTGAAGCAAGCGAAAAAGAGGGCCCAGCGGGCTTGAAGTGGGTTCAAGCGTTTAGCGGATTGTAAATACTGCAGATTTTTATGATCAGTATAGATGGTAATACAATGGGGAGAACCCTCTAGAAGATGTTGCCATTCTTGAAGAGCCAGTTTAATGGCGAGTAGCTCACGGTCCCCAATGGTATAGTTTTTCTCAGCATCAGAAAACTTCTTGGAAAAGAATCTGCAAGGTTGAGACTTGGTGAGCTTGGAGTAGGATGGCACCGACTCCTACAGAAGAGGCATCAACCTCCAAAGAAAAGGGTTTAGTAATGTCCAGGCGTAGAAGAATAGGGACGGAGAGGAAGGCTGCCTTGAGTTTGCGGAAAGCTTCAATGGCTTCAGGGGACCAGAGCCGAGCATTTACACCTTTGCGGGTGAGCGATGTAATAGGAGCCACCAAGGTGGAGTAGTTATGAATGAATTGGCGGTAGTAATTGGTGAAGCCCAAAAAGCGTTGGGTGGCTTTAAGACCAGAGGAGATGGCCCGAAGTTTGGCTGGGTCCATGAGGAGACCTTGTGATGAGATTATATGTAGCCCAGAAATGGAACTTGTGTTTGTTCAAATAGACACTTCTCCAATTTAGCATATAGACAATTGTCCCATAGACGCTGTAGCACAGTTTTTACATGAAGACGATGGGTAGGTAGGTCTGGCGAGAAAATTAGAATATCATCTAGATATACAATAACACAGACATACAGAAGGTCGCGAAAGATCTCGTTAACAAAATTTTGGAAGACCACTGGAGCATTGCATAAGCCGAAAGGCATCACCAGGTACTCATAATGTCCATCCCTGGTGTTAAAGGCGGTCATCCATTCGTCTCCCTCCCGGATTCTTATTAAATTGTAGGCCCCTCTAAGATACAATTTAGTAAAGATATGAGAACCTTGCAGTCTGTCAAAGAGTTCGGAAATTAAAGGAAGAGGGTATCGGTTCTTCATGGTGATGGCGTTAAGACCCCTGTAGTCGATGCATGGATGGAGTGAACCATCTTTTTCCACTACAAAGAAGAACCCGGCTCCGGCAGGTGAGTTTGATTTCCTGATGAAACCCTTTTGTAGGTTTTCCCGAATGTATTCAGACATGGCTTGTGTCTCGGGGATAGAGGGTAGACTCGGCCACGGGGAGGAGAGGTCCCAGGTAAAAGCTCAATGGAGCAGTCAAAGTCTCTATGAGGAGGAAGGAGATCGGCGGCCTTTTTGCAGAAAACATCTCGGAAGGACTGATATTGGGCAGGCAACATGGGAGTTGTGGAGGTCTCAGCAAGAGGAATGGAAAGAGGAGGTAGCACCTTGGAAATACATTGTTGTTGGCATGGAGGACTCCAAGCCAATACTTGTCCAGAATTTCAGTCAAGATGTGGGGAGTGTTTCTGCAACCGTGGAAGGCCCAGGATGATGGGACTGGAGGATTTAGGCAATATTAGGAGAGGTTTTAAACTGGATTGGACTCATAGGCAACAAGGAGCCGTATACTGCGGTCACGGAGAGGGGTATAGCTAAGGAAACAAAGGCGATGCCCAACTCGGAAGCTAAAGATTGTTTAATGAAATTCCCGGCAGCACCAGAATCCACGTATGCAGAGAGTTGATAGGCATTCTGAGCCCAGCGGATAGCCAGGGGAAGGGTGAAACGAGGGAAAATTAACGGATCGGTCTAGATCACCTCCCTCCGAGTGAGCTAGACCCTGGAGTTTCCCGGACGGACTGGACAGGAGTTCAAAAGATGTCCTTTATCGCCACAGTAAAGGCACAAACCCAGTCCCATGCATTGGCCACGCTCCTCGGGAGTGAGGCAGGTTCGCCCAAGCTGCATAGGTTCTTCCAACATGTGAGAGGTCGAAGACGGAGAGGATTGCACCGATCTTTGGACTACCTGTGCTGGACAGCCAGCAGGGGGATGACTGGATCTGGATTTCTCCAGAGCCCGCTCCTGGAAGCGAATGTCAATTTGAATGCTCAATGCGATTAAGTCATCCAATGTGGTGGGAATGGTGCGTACAGCGAGTTCATCCTTGACACGGTCAGATAGGCCTTGCCAGAAGGTAGCAGTAAGGGCCTCATTATTCCATTTGAGTTTCCCGGCCAGCGTACGGAATCGAACTGCGTATTAGCCGACTGTCATTTCTTGCTGACGAAGACGAAGGAGGGCCCCAGCAGACGAAGACACTCTGCCGGGCTCATCAAATGTTTTCCGAAATGCATCCAAAAAGAGCTGGAGGTCAGAGGTGATAGGAGCGTGTGATTCCCAGAGTGGAGAGGCCCAAGCTAAAGCATAATCGGGGAGGAGAGAGATGATGAATGCGACTTTGTTGCGATCAGTAGGAAATTGGTGGCTGGAAAGTTCGAAGAGGATGGAACACTGATTAATGAAGCCCCGGCAAGCCTTATGCCCCGTACACACGAGCGGACTTTTCGACATCCAAACTCCGACGGACTGAGTCCGTCAGACTATCCGATCGTGTGTGGGCTGCAACGGACTTTAGCTTCGCTAAAGTCTGACGGACTTTAGAAATGAAGCATGCTTCAAATTTTCCCGACGGAACTCCGCCGGACCCGGTCCCCTTCGAATAATTCGCTCGTGTGTGTGCTACTCCGACGGACTAAAACCGACGCTAGGGCAGCTATTGGCTACTGTCTATGAACTTCCTACGTCGAATCCAGTCGTACGTCATCACGTTCGACTCCGTCGGAGTTTGGTGTGATGGTGTGTGGTCAAGTCCGTTCGGTCGAAAAGTCCGCCAGAACTCCGTCGGAACTCCGGCGGAACTCCTTTGGAGGTCTGTCAGACTTAATCCCTCTCGTGTGTACGGGGCATTACACACCCCGTACATGCCCCGTACACACGAGCGGACTTTTCGACATCCAAACTCCGACGGACTGAGTCCGTCAGACTATCCGATCGTGTGTGGGCTGCAACGGACTTTAGCTTTGCTAAAGTCTGACGGACTTTAGAAATGAAGCATGCTTCAAATTTTCCCGACGGAACTCCGCCGGACCCGGTCCCCTTCGAATAATTCGCTCGTGTGTGTGCTACTCCGACGGACTAAAACCGACGCTAGGGCAGCTATTGGCTACTGTCTATGAACTTCCTACGTCGAATCCAGTCGTACGTCATCACGTTCGACTCCGTCGGAGTTTGGTGTGATGGTGTGTGGTCAAGTCCGTTCGGTCGAAAAGTCCGCCAGAACTCCGTCGGAACTCCGGCGGAACTCCTTTGGAGGTCTGTCAGACTTAATCCCTCTCGTGTGTACGGGGCATTATGCCCCGTACACACGAGAGGGATTAAGTCTGACAGACCTCCAAAGGAGTTCCGCCGGAGTTCCGACGGAGTTCTGGCGGACTTTTCGACCGAACGGACTTGACCACACACCATCACACCAAACTCCGACGGAGTCGAACGTGATGACGTACGACTGGATTCGACGTAGGAAGTTCATAGACAGTAGCCAATAGCTGCCCTAGCGTCGGTTTTAGTCCGTCGGAGTAGCACACACACGAGCAAATTATTCGAAGGGGACCGGTCCGGCGGAGTTCCGTCGGGAAAATTTGAAGCATGCTTCATTTCTAAAGTCCGTCAGACTTTAGCGAAGCTAAAGTCCGTTGCAGCCCACACACGATCGGATAGTCTGACGGACTCAGTCCGTCGGAGTTTGGATGTCGAAAAGTCCGCTCGTGTGTACGGGGCATTAGGATCACCAGAGAACCGAGGTGGCGATGGCAGATGCAGGCAGGGATTGCCAGGTGCAGCAGGTAAGACTGGAGCAACTGAAGCAGGAGCCGGAACGGGAGGAGCTGAAGTTGCAGTGAGTTGCAGACGATCCAGACGAGATTCAAGATCCTGGATAACCAACATTATTTGCTCTTGATTAGCTTGCTGGGAGTTAAGTCTCTGAACTAGATGTTGCATTGGATCCTCGGTCAATGGCCGATTCTCAGAGACACTCATGGCTTGAGCAAACTGTCACCGTACTACTTACAGCGAACCCACAGGCGAGCAGGTGACACGGGATCCCCCAGGGCGTGGAATCTAAGAGTCAGCCGGTGTTCCACCAGGGACCCTCTCACGAAGGTTTGGACTTAGCTGCGTGCTGACCCCAGGTCACGACCCCCGTGTTCACCCTACTCGCTAGGGAAGTACCAGAAGACACTGTAGACAAGGATGGATGAATGAAGCAAGGAAAGCCAGGTAGTGAGCCAAGGTCAGGGCGGGCTGCAGACAACGTAATCAGAACAAGCCGGGTCGGTAACAGAAGATCAGTTCACGAGAAGTCAGCTAAAACAGGTTACACAGGGGAGCTTCAGAAACAAACGTTGCTCAAGCAATGGTAGCTAGTTAGGAAGGGATTTAAATAGAGAAGCACATGAGGGGCTGGACAGGAAGTAGCAGGAAGGAAACATATATTAGGCAACAGGTGAAGGGCGTCGACACCCATAGCTGCAGAGTGCACAGAGCTGAACACCAGACAGTGGACAACAGATGCCAGCCGACCCACTGCAGTAAAGGTGAGACACAGATCAGCACTGCAGCTGATCTGTGACAGAGAGAGAGAGAGAGATATTTGTAGGGTTGGCGCCACCTGTATTTACTTTTACCGTTTAATATAATTGTTGTAGGAGCCAGCAGTAAGCCCTCAAAATATAAATAATAAACTTGCTTACATGACTGCCACATATTGCTAAAGACGGAATAATCTATTTGTGAGTATAAACTTATGCCGGCCATACACGGTTCGAAATTTCGAAAGAATTTTCTTTCGAAAATCGTATCTAAAGAATTTTCGTACGATTTTCGCACCATTAGTGGGGCTGCAGCAACAGCCGATTTTCGTGCAACAATCAAATTTAAGGAATCGGACATGTTGGAAATTTTTTGAAAAACGAATGATTTTCTAATCAATGATGGGAGAATCGTGCGACAAATGTAATAAGGAAAAAAATGCGCGTGTGCAAGAAAAGAAAATTTTACGGAGAGAAAAGAATATTCCCGGCCACGACAATTCTTTTCTGTAGCAACATGAGGTGAAATTGAAGGCTTAATCGACCGAATTTCGAAAATCAATGGAGGCGCCATCGGATCACAAAAAAAATGAACTTTCTGATTTTGAAAAGAAAATGAGTTAGAAATTCGATCGTGTATGGTCTGCATTATTGACACTCAAGTATTATCGATGATAATGTGGCCACAAAGTATTAAGTTGTTGGTTTTCAGATATTAAACCTGAGATGGAAATTGTAAGAATCCTCCATGGTAAGCACTTCATAAAGTGCAACAAAATGTCCAAAGTCCAAAAAGCTGTGTCCATTCACTCCCAATTCCTGTGATTAAAGTGCTTTGTGAATCCTATAAAGTGCTCTCAGTGCCCTTACCTCATGGGCTTGTAAAAAGCGCACTTATAGAAATCTTATCCCCACGTCTGTGATTGTAGGTCAATCCAGCAATACAGGTTGAGTTGGGAAACAAATGGTCACTCAAACTCCATAATGGTATTCACATGTAAAATAAATGGGGCTCCGATAGTGCATTACCCAAATAATATACACTTTAGTAAATAAAAATGGCTGCTTACATGTCAGTAGCTAAAAGTAGGCCAGACTCAGAGTGTAACGGCGTTCCACGCCACTTCTAACGTTACTTCTGGTCCTCAGCATCCACTTCCGGTCGGTCGTAACAACTTCCGGTATGTGATGTTTACTTCCGATTTTGCGTCCTACGCGTTACGTCACGGCGCATACCTCCTGATTTCATCATGGAACCGGATTTGATGTTACACACATCCTTTTATATGCTGTATACAGGAAATGGTCTATACAGGAAATGGTCAAAACGCCATTTTGTTGTGGACCAAAGAGCGCAATCTCTAAAATAGGATTGTTACTGGCAATGAGCTATATAATTAATGAGAAATATCCCATTAGCAAACTTGAGGCTCGGTTCACACAGTAGGCGGCATGACTTGCAGCGCCGCGACCTGCCGCAACCTCAGCGGCGACTTGCAAAACGACTTCTGTATAGAAGTCAATGCAAGTCGCCCGAAGTCGCCGCAAAAGTAGTACAGGAACCTTTTTTCTAAGTCGGAGCGACTTGTGTCGCTCCTATTAGAATAGGTTCCGTAGTACAGAACGGGGCGCGACTTGTCAGGCGGTGAAGTCGCCTGGACAAGTCGCCCCTGTGTGAACCGAGCCTTATTGGGGAAATATAATTAAAATTAAAAACTTAATGATTAACATTACTCTATCATTCCACTATTACGCACACCATTAAGACTTGAAAACTCAAGCTCAAAGGATTATATAGTGGCATCTTGTGGTGAAATAGGGGTACTGCATCTAACTTCTACATCAATTTAAAGCATCACATTGAAAAAATATATAGAAAAAATAAAAAAATATAAAAAATATGTGTATATAAAAATATATATATAAAAAATCTGCACCTTAGTATCAATAAATAGTGATGGACGAACTTCTGATGAGACGTTTCGCGAACCGAACCACAAACACGACCAAAAGTTTGCGAACCGCAAAGTTTGCGGTGGACCCCATTGACTTTAATGGCAGGCGAACCTTGAAAACCTACAGGGCATATTGGGCATATATACAGGGCATGCACACCATTAAGACTTGAAAACTCAGGCGCAAAGGATTATATAGTGGCATCTTGTGGTGAAATAAGGGTACTGAATCTAACTTCTACATCAATTTAAATTGTCACATTGAAAAAATATATAGAAAAAATAAAAAAATATATAAAAAATATGTGTATATAAAAAAAAAAATCTAAAAAATATACATATTGCACCTTACTGTCAATAAACATAGATTTTAGGGTATAGGGTATCACGCCATAAAAATATATTGATAAAAAAATCTAAAGTGGATAAATAGCACACACCGGAAATAAAGTAGGAAGTTTACATAAATAATTAAAAATCACTAATAAAACAATTTAAATCAAAATCAATATTTAACCCTTGAGATGCCAATGTTTTTATTTTATATATCCACTGGGATTCCTTTTGACTTATTGTTCTCACTTTATGATCCCCCCTCCATGCTTTCTTGTATCTTTCTATGCCCCAAAACATTAACTTTGATGGATCATTATTATGGGCTGCGGCAAAATGCCTTTGATCATTATGTTTGGAAAATCCCTTAATTATGTTCTGTACATGTTCTTTCACCCTCACTCTTAGTTCACGTTTGGTTCTTCCTACATATTGTGATTTGCATGCACACTGTAGGACATATACCACCCCCTCTGTGTGGCAACTTATAAAATCCCTAATTGGGTAGGAATTTCCCATGCTGGTTGCTTGGAATTCTTTCCTTTTTCCTTGCAATTTTTTCGAGTGTTGACAAGAAAAACTGTATATTTACAAGGGTAGAACCCTTTCCCATTGAAGAAAGTAAATTGGTTACTTGTGGGTGGGTCCACAATATTCTTAACAGTTAGGTCTCTTAATGTAGTGGCTTTTTTATAAATGATGACTGGTTTACGGTAGGAGACTTTGTAAATGTTTGTCACTTTTCAGGATGTGCCAGCGTTTCTTAAAGATGTTCTCCACATCCTTATATTGTACATTATAATCTAATATTAGGGCTGGTGCTTCTGGAAACTGTTTTACTTTCTTCTCTCCATAGATCATTGATTTTCTGTCCATGGTTTGTACCTGATCAATTTGTATTTCCATAAACTGATGGTCATAGCCTCTCTTAATGAACCTCTGACTAATTAGATCAGCTTGTATTTTTGAAGTCAGAGTCTTTTGTACAATTCCTTATGACTCTTAACAGCTGGCCTTTCGGAATATTGAACAGCCAGGGTTTATGGTGGCAACTCGTGATCGGTAAGTAACTGTTCCTAGCCACATCTTTGAAATAAGTTTTCGTATTTAATTTATCTCCCTCAATACTTATTTCCAGATCCAAAAACTGTATTTTCTTTGCCTCGATCTTCCAGGTAAGTGTAATATTTCTATCATTTTGATTGAGTCCACATAAGAATTCCTCCAACGTCTCCATACTTCCATTCCATACAATTAAAATATCATCAATGAACCTTTTGTACAATCCTAGTTCACTAGGTAGATTTTTATAAACAGCATCTTCTTCACATTGTGCCATGAAAGCGTTGGCCACACTTGTGGCAAATTTTGCCCCCATGGCTATACCAGTAGCCTGTTTTTAGTATGTTTGATCATGCCAGAAATAATTATTCTTCAGGCAAAATTCAATACATTTAACCAAAAACTTCCTCTGCATACATTTTAGATTACTGTATTTTCTCAATACCTAATTAGTGGCTTCACATGCTTGGTGATGTTGTATCACTGTATACAGAGATGACACATTCGCGGTTGCCAATAGGGTTCTTCCTTCTAAAATGGACGGTGATTACAATAATTGTAAGGCATGTTTATTGTCTTTAACCACTTTAAGACCGGACCATTTTGCTGGTAAATGACCAGAGGTCTTTTTACACTTTGGCACTGCGCTGCTTTAACTGGTAATTGCGCGGTCATGCAATGTTGTACCCAAACAAAATTTGCGTCCTTTTCTTCCCACAAATAGAGCTTTCTTTTGATGGTATTTGATTGCCTCTGCGATTTTTATTTTTTGCGATATAAACGTAAAAAGACCGCAAATTTTGAAAAAAAATGATATTTTCTACTTTTTGTTATTAGAAAAATCCAATAAACTCAATTTTAGTCATACATTTAGGCCAAAATGTATTCAGCCACATGTCTTTGGTAAAAAAAAAGTCAATAATTGTATATTTATTGGTTTGCGCAAAAGTTGTCACATCTACAAACTAAGGTACGTTTTCTGGAATTTACGCAGCTTTTAGTTTACGACTGCCTATCTCATTTCTTGAGGTGCTAAAATGGCAGGGCAGTACAAAACCCCCCCAAATGACCCCATTTTGGAAAGTAGACCCCCTAAGGAAATTGATAAGAGGCATGTTGAGCCCATTGAATATTTTATTTTTTTGCCTCAAGCGATTGAATAATGACAAAAAAAAAATTTTTTTTTTTTTTTTACACAAAGTTGTCACTAAATGATATATTGCTCACACATGCTATGGGCGTATGTGAAATGACACCCCAAAATAAATTCTGCTGCTTCTCCTGAGTACGGGGATACCACATATGTGGGACTTTTTGGGAGCCTAGCCGCGTACGGGGCCCCGAAAACCAAGCACCGCCTTCAGGCTTTCTAAGGGCGTAAATTTTTGAGTTCACTTCTCACTACCTATTACAGTTTTGAAGGCCATAAAATGCCAAGATGGCACAAAACCCCCACAAATGACCCCATTTTAGAAAGTAGACACCCCAAGCTATTTGCTGAGAGGCATGTTGAGTTCATGGAATATTTTATATTTTGCCACAAGTTGCGGGAAAATTACAAACTTTTTTTTTTTTTTTTTTTTTTCACAAAGTTGTCACTAAATGATATATTGCTCACACATGCCATGGGCATATGTGAAATGACACCCCAAAATAAATTCTGCTGCTTCTCCTGAGTACGGGGATACCACATATGTGGGACTTTTTGGGAGCCTAGCCGCGTACGGGGCCCCGAAAACCAAGCACCGCCTTCAGGCTTTCTAAGGGCGTAAATATTTGACTTCACTCCTCACTACCTATTACAGTTTTGAAGGCCATAAAATGCCAAGATGGCACAAAACCCCCACAAATGACCCCATTTTAGAAAGTAGACACCCCAAGCTATTTGCTGAGAGGCATGTTGAGTCCATGGAATATTTTATATTTTGCCACAAGTTGCGGGAAAATTACAAACTTTTTTTTTTTTTTTTTTTTTTTCACAAAGTTGTCACTAAATGATATATTGCTCACGCATGCCATGGGCATATGTGAAATGACACCCCAAAATAAATTCTGCTGCTTCTCCTGAGTACGGGGATACCACATATGTGGGACTTTTTGGGAGCCTAGCCGCGTACGGGGCCCCGAAAACCAAGCACCGCCTTCAGGCTTTCTAAGGGCGTTACAGTTTTGAAGGCCATAAAATGCCAAGATGGCACAAACCCCCCCCAAATGACCCCATTTTGGAAAGTAGACACCCCTAAATTTAGGGGTACACTAGTGAGACTAGGTAATAAATGGCGGGTGCCCTGAAACTATAAAAAAATAACTAACCAACCAGCGTCACCTGTAACAGTTATATGGTGATCACTGGTGAAAGGGTTAACTAGGGGGCAATCAGGGGGCTTTATGCGGTAGTATATGGGGGTCCCTGGCGCTATAAAAAGCTGCGGCGAACCTAAATACCTACTTGCCTAACTAGCGTCACCTGTGACACTAATACAGCGATCAGAAAAACGATCGCTTATTAGGCTGGGTTCACACTGGAGCGATGCGGGAACGCCACGAATGCGCGGCGGGTTCCCGCATCGCATGCCTCCCGGCGGCAGTTCACACTGCCCTATGCGAACTGCTGGGAGTGTCAGTGAAATGTTACTGACACCCCCAGATCAGTTCGCATATCGCAGTGCGATCTGAAAACTCGGATCGCATGGTGTGAACACCCATGCGATCCGATTCTGCTGCGGGCCAAAAAAAGGGTCCCGTGCGAATTTGCGGCGGGTGCGGCGGGTGTGGCGGGTGCGGCGAATGGCTGAACTCGAATCGCACAGAGATCGGATGTGATTTGCACTGCAGTGCGGTGCGAATCACATCCGTTCTCAAACCGCTGCAATCTGAACCCAGCCTTAGTGACACTGGCGACGGGGGGTGATCACGGGGTTAAACCTTTATTGGGGGGGTTAGGGGGGTACCTTAGAACTAAAGGGGGCTAACCCTAACTGCCCTAACAGTTATTAGTCACAAATGACACCCGCCGGGTGATCAGGGGGTTAAACCTTTATTAGGTAATAAATGGCGGGTGCCCTGAAACTATAAAAAAATAACTAACCAACCAGCGTCACCTGTAACAGTTATATGGTGATCACTGGTGAAAGGGTTAACTAGGGGGCAATCAGGGGGCTTTATGCGGTAGTATATGGGGGTCCCTGGCGCTATAAAAAGCTGCGGCGAACCTAAATACCTACCTGCCTAACTAGCGTCACCTGTGACACTAATACGGCGATCAGAAAAATGATCGCTTATTAGGCTGGGTTCACACTGGAGCGATGCGGAAACGCCGCGAATCCGCGGCGGGTTCCCGCATCGCATGCCTCCCGGCGGCAGTTCACACTGCCCTATGCGAACTGCTGGGAGTGTCAGTGAAATGTTACTGACACCCCCAGATCAGTTCGCATATCGCAGTGCGATCTGCAAACTCGGATCGCATGGTGTGAACACCCATGCGATCCGATTCTGCTGCGGGCCAAAAAAAGGGTCCCGTGCGAATTTGCGGCGGGTGCGGCGGGTGTGGCGGGTGCGGCGGGTGCGGCGAATGGCTGAACTCGAATCGCACAGAGATCGGATGTGATTTGCACTGCAGTGCGGTGCGAATCACATTCGTTCTCATAAACCGCTGCAATGTGAACCCAGCCTTAGTGACACTGGCGACGGGGGGTGATCACGGGGTTAAACCTTTATTGGGGGGGTTAGGGGGGTACATTAGAACTAAAGGGGGCTAACTCTAACTGCCCTAACAGTTATTACAGTCACAAATGACACCAATGCAAAAAAAAAAAAAAAAAAAAAAAAAATGACATTGGTGTCACTGTGACTGGGGGGCAGGGGTAATTGGGGGGGTGATCGGGGGGTAAAGGGGGGGTGTGAGTGTGCCTGGCATGTTCTACTGTGTGTGTAGAGTGTTGGTGCAACTCACCGATCCGCTCTCCTCCGTGTCGGAACGGAAAATACCGACACGGAGGAGAGAATACATCACTTCCTCTCCTGTGTTTACATTACAGGAGAGGAAGTGATGTCACGGGGGATTTCCATTCGTCGAGAGCGATCGCGAGGGGGTGGCCATGAATGAATGGCCGTCCCCTCATCCCTGATCTCTCCCGAACGAATGCCGACCGCCGCAGGCACCGGGGGGGGGCCCGATCGGGCCCCCCACCCGCGGGCAGGCATGGACTTATATATACGCCAATATGCCTGCCCGTGCCATTCTGCCGACGTATATCGTCGTGCGGCGGTCGGCAAGTGGTTAAGGTAGGATGTTGTTTGTTGTACAGCAGGTTGAATAAAGTTGCCAATATATTGACCCATCCTTGATGTCAGTGAGTTTATCCCATTGACGATTGGTCTCCCTGGTGGATTTATACTGTCTTTGTATATTTTGGGGACTCTATAAATTATTAGAATTCTACATGAATCTGGAACTAAGTATCTAGCTTCCTTGGTGTTTAAAATGTACTTTTTTACACCTAAATGTACAATCTGTTCCAAAGCTTTTTTACACTGCATTGTGGGAGTTACCCAATAATTTTGTGTAGGTGGAGGAGGTTGACGTTTTATTTCTTCTTGATATTTTGGTTTATTTTGTAGTACTACTCCTCCACCTTTATCTGCTGATCTAATTACTAGGTCTTTTCTAGCCACCAATGATCGTATGCCCTTTTTAATGTGGATCGAATCCTCAATTTTCTTGACTTTTAAATCATCTAGATCTTGTAAGATCAGGTTCTTGAACACTTCATTAATTTGGAGGATTAAAAAGTGATCTATTGCTTAGTGTGCTATGTTGTATCTTATTCTGGGGGAGTCATGAGATTACTTCATGGGTTACTTAAAATTACTTTCTTAATATAAATTTTTCTTATGTATTTCCTTATTCCAATCTAAGTGTCAAACTTATTTAAGTTTTTCGTTGGGGCATATTTTAACCCCTTGTCCAATACTGCTAACTCTTCAGTACTTAATGTTTGTCCACTTAGATTGAAAACTCCCTCCCCAGCTACTCTCGTTTTCTTTTTGAGTCTCTTTCCTGCTCTACATCCCCTCTTCGTTCTGGGGTTCTTCGTCCTTTTTCTTCTTGTTGATGTCTCTGTGGGGTATGTTGTGATTCTTGTGGGAGTTTTCTTGGGGGGGGGGGGGGGGGGGAGTGCGTGTATTCTTGTTTCCTCCTCGGAGAGTATACCCTCTGTCCTCTGTCTAAAAAATCAGGTCTGTGACTTTCTTGTTCATAATGGGGTTAATGGTAGTATGAGTTAGTTTCAGTATAATTTCTCAAGGGTTCAAACCTATTATGTGTGGGTATCGGGCTTCTCTCCCATCTTCTTGGTTGGTTATAGTAAGGTGGTTCTCTATTGTCTCTATACTGACCCTCATTGTATATTCTATCATTATATGGTCTTTCATAGTAAGGTCTTTGATTTAAACCACCATTGTGATAGGGTTTCCTAAAAGATTTTTTGAAAGGTTTTTTTCTAGGGGTCTGATACCCATTGTTATGATAACCTTGATATTCCTGATCCTTGGAGTCTGTTGTGTTTCTCTAACAAACTCTCTCTGTGGTGGATATTGTTGAGAGGTACTTGCTTCAGGCTCACAAAATCTCACTTCTCGTTCTGGAGTGGAGTAGGCTGAACTTAGTACCGGTTCTTCCAATTTACTCTGCCATTTAAAGACCTGGTCCATTTTGGAGTCAGCCACATCTCTTTGGTACTTTTTTGTTTTTATCTGTTTTACCTCCAAGTCTTTGGCCACAAGATCTTTGTTTAATTGATTAGCCACTCTTTTAAATTCAGCCGATTCCTTATATGGTTCTAATTTAGATTTCAACTCCTCTATTTGTTTATCTATACCTTGCATTTTTCTTTGCTTCCTCTTTAATAAAAAACTCAAAGCCTCCAAACTTTTACTGTTAAAAAATTCATACCATTCATCGATGGATTCTGTATCTATAAGACCATCGTTAGGTGGTAATTCCCATCTTAGTCTCCTGGGTACTATGTTTTCTCTCAGAAAACGTTCAAAGGTATTAGTATCCCACCACAGACTAACCTTTTTTCTCTGTAGTGTGTCCCAATTTATGGGCCAGAGTGTCTAAATCACTATTGGTTTTAGTCTGAGTGGAGAACAATTCATCTAAATTGATCTTTCTATGGTCTATAAATGTGAATACATCACACAGTGATAACACATCACCAAGCATGTGAAACCACTAAGTGGGTATTGAGAAAATACAGTAATCTAAAATGTATGCAGAGGAAGTTTTTGGTTAAATGTATTGAATTCTGCCTGAAGAACAATTATTTCTGGCATGATCAAACATACTACAAACAGGCTACCGGTATAGTCTTGGGGGCAAAATTTAGTGTGGCCAACGCTTTCATGGCACAATGGGAAGAAGATGTTGTTTATAAAAATCTACCTAGTGAACTAGGATTGTACAAAACGTTCATTGATGATATTTTAATTGTATGGAATGGAAGTACAGAGACGTTGGAGGAATTCCTATGTGGAGTCAATCAAAATGATAGAAATATTACACTTACCTGGAAGATTGAGGCAAAGAAAATACAGTTTTTGGATCTGGAAATAAGTATCGAGGGAGATAAATTAAATACGAAAACTTATTTCAAAGATGTGGCTAGGAACAGTTACTTACCGATCACGAGTTGCCACCATAAACCCTGGCTGTTCAATATTCCGAAAGGCCAGCTGGTAAGAGTCAGAAGGAATTGTACAAAAGACTCTGACTTCAAAAATACAAGCTGATCTAATCAGTCAGAGGTTCATTAAGAAAGGCTATGATCAACAGTTTATGGAAAGACAAATTGATCAGGTACAAACCATGGACAGAATATCAATGATCTATGAAGAGAAGAAAGTACAACAGTTTCCAGAAGCACCAGCCCTAATATCAGATTATAATATACAATATAAGGATGTGGAGAAAATCTTTAAGAAACACTGGCACATCCTGAAAGGTGACAAACATTTACAAAGTCTCATACGGATAAACCAGTCATCATTTATAAAACGAGCCACTTCACTAAGAGACCTAATTGTGAAGAATATGGTGGACCCACCCACAAGTAACCAATTTACATTCTTCAATGGGAAAGGGTTCTACCCTTGTAAATACTGTTTTGCTTGTCAACACTCGAAAAAATTCCAAGGAAAAAGGAAAGAAATACAAGCAACCAGCATGGGAAATTCCTACCCAATTAGGGATTTTATAAGTTGCCACACAGAGGGGGTGGTATATGCCCTACAGTGTGCATGAAAATTACAATATGTAAGAAGAACCAAACGTGAACTAAGAGTGAGGGTGAAAGAACATGTACAGAACATAATTAAGGGATTTCCCAAACATAATGTTTCAAGGCATTTTGCCGCAGCCCATAATAATGATCCATCAGAGTTAAGGTTTTGGGGTATAGAAAGATACAAGAAAGCATAGAGGGGGATCATAAAGTGAGAACAATAATCCAAAAAGAATCCCAGTAGATATATAAAATGAAAACATTGGCACCTCAAGGGTTAAATATTGATTTAAATTGTTTTATTAGTGATTTTTAATTATTTATGTAAACTTCCTACTTTATTTCCAGTGTGCGCTATTTATCCACTTTAGATTTTTTTATCAATATATTTTTATGGCATGATATTCTATACCCTAAAATCTATGTTTATTGATAGAGATGGCCTTGCGGTTAGCCCGGCGGTCGGTTCGAGGTAAATTTTGCTCGTTCGCGATTCGCCAAACTGGCGGACTTCTGGCGCTGTTCGCGGCGGCCATATTTGTTTACAGTGTGAAGAACTTTGACCCATGACACATCCATCATGGGGTACAGGACAGCCAATTGAGACATTTCAGCACATGGACAATTGGACATTCCCCCTACCTTATAAATAGACCTGATCTGGCGGTCATTTTACATTCTGTCTTTTGTCAGTGTAGGGAGAGGTTGCTGTGTGGAGCAGGGACAGACTGTAGTGACACAAATTGCTAGCTATTAGGTCCACAAAAGTCCTTTTAAGGACTGGTATAGGTGTACAGTATATAGGGTTCTGGTGCACTGCTGCTGACGGCTGTGCTGCTGATTGCTGAGTGCACTGCTGACCGATTCTGCAGCTGTCTTTTGTCAGTGTAGGGACAGGACGCTGTGTGGAGCAGGGACAGTCAGTTTAATCACTAGCTATTACTATTAGGTCCACAAAGGTCCTTTTAAGGACTGGTATAGGTGTACAGTATATAGGGTTCTGGTGCACTGCTGCTGACGGCTGTGCTGCTGATTGCTGAGTGCACTGCTGACCGATTCTGCAGCTGTCTTTTGTCAGTGTAGGGACAGGACGCTGTGTGGAGCAGGGACAGTCATTTTAATCACTAGCTATTACTATTATGTCCACAAAGGTCCTTTTAAGGACTGGTATAGGTGTACATTATATAGGGTTCTACACGTATAATATACTTTCTTTCAAATATACAAAGTATATTATGGTGCACTGCTGACTGCTGTGCTGCTGATTGCTGCCCGATTCTGCAGCTGTCTTTTATCAGTGTAGGGACTGAGGGACAGTTTGGTGTTCTGAGCAGGGACAGTCTGCAAATCACTAGCTACTAAGTCCACAAAGGTCCTTTTAAGGACTGGTATAGGTGTACAGTATATAGGGTTGTACACGTATAATATACTTTCTTTCAAATATACAAAGTATATTATGGTGCACTGCTGACTGCTGTGCTGCTGAGTGCTGCCCAATTCTGCAGCTGTCTTTTATTAGTGTAGGGACTGAGGGACAGTTTGATGTTCTGAGCAGGAACAGTCTGAAAATCACTTGCTACTAGGTCCACAAAGGTCCTTTTATAGGTGTACAGTATATAGGGTTGTACACGTATAATATACTTTCTTTCAAATATAGAAGGCATATTATAGTGCACTGCATGCAGTGCTGCTGACCGATTCTGCAGCTGTCGTTTCTCAGTATAAGGAGGGACAGTTTGGTTTTTGGAGCCGGGACAGTCTGCAATTCACTAGCTACTAGCTAGCTACTATTAGGTCCACAAAGGTCCTTTTAAGGACTGGTATAGGTGTACTATTTGGTGTGCAGTATATAGTGGAGTAATACACGTATAAAATACTTGCACATATAGAAAGCATAGTATAGTGCATTTCCACTGTGCAGCATTGTGACTGCTGAGCGGTTCAGCAGCGATACTACAAAGAGTGACAAACGCAATTAAAAAAAAGTATTATAACTGGTGTGATAGACCAGTGGCCCTCAAAAATGACAGATTGAAGCGTGGTGTTATATACCTTCTTCCACATACATACTGCACTTCTCTAGAGACTTTTGTCACAGGGTCATTTAAAAAATGACAGAAAGAGGAAGAGGCCGGCCCTTCCGCAGGGGTGGTAGGGGTAGGGCAGGAGCAACAGACTTGAGCCAAAGTGGCAAATTGCAGAAGGTGCGTGCGATTACGTCAAAGAACGCACCAGACTTGGTTAAGTAGCTCACTCAGCCTTACTCTTCTAACCCTCCTCATCCTCTCAATCTGCACCCTCTTCTCTCTCTGCTGTGTGCTCCCCCCAAAGACACTACCACTAACACCACCACCACCATATACCTTCCGCTTGAGTCACAGGAATTATTTTCCGATCCATCACGACATTGCCAATGTGCAGCCACTCTTGGCATTGGATCAGGAAGAGGAGGTAGCAACAATCGTCACTCAGCAGTCTGATGACAGTAGCCAGATCAGCCCAAGGAGGAGGTTGGTCCCTGGTGTTGCTGCCTACTATGAAATCTCTAATTATAGCGGTGGTGAAGGTGACGTTGATGATGACATGTCTAGTGATGTCACGTGGGTGCCCGCAAGAGAGGAAGAGGAGGGGAGTTCAGAGGGAGATATGGACCAGCAGATAGGGAGAAGAAGCAGGCAGAACTTAGATTGCACAGGAGGGACAAAGCAGAATGCTAATGTATCAGGAGCGAGGCATCAACCATGTACGGTCACATCTGGCGCTCCCAGGACGCCGACACATGGCTCCGCAGTGTGGGCTTTTTTTTAACGTGTCCGCTGATGACAATAGTGTTGCCATCTGCAGCCTTTGCAGTCAACGCATAAGTCACGGTAAGCCCAAAACTCACCTAGGGATGACCGCCTTAAGAAGGCACATGAGCTGCCATCACTGAGCCCAGTGGGAGAAACGGAACATACAAAGCCACACTCCAGGCTCTCACCGTCCAGCCTCGTCTTCTACTTCTCCTTCTCCTCTCTCCTCACAATTGTCCTCCACTCCACCTTCCATCATGCCATCCTCACGTTTTTCTGGAAAAAGGCAGGCTTCCGTGGGCCAAATTTTCGAGCGTAAAAAAATGATGATGCCGGATAACCCTCTTGCCCAACGGTTGACTGCTGGCTTGTCAGAACTGATAGTCCGCCAACTACTGCCATATAAACTGGTGGACTCTAAGGCCTTTCGAAAATTTGTGGCCATTGGAACACCACAATGGAAGGTCCCAGGATGGAAGTATTTCTCACAGAAGGGCATCCCAGAGCTATATGGCCATGTTCAGCGGCAAGTGAATGTATCTCTGGCACACAGTGTCGGTGCCAAGATTCATCTGAACACAGACACGTGGTCTAGCAAACACAGGCAGGAAGTTATATCACTTTTACTGCCCACTGGGTGAACCTTCTGACGGCCGTCAAGCATGTACCACTGGGTGAACCTTCTGACGGCCGTCAAGCATGTAACCCGTGGCACCCGTGTAGATTTGGTTTTACCGCCACGGACTGCATGCAGGCCTGCCTCTTCTTCTCCTCCTCCTACTCCATCCTCCTCCCTCTCCTCCTCGGCTGCCTCCTCCTTTTCAGCTGCTAGCGTCTCTTCCGCTGCGCCACCCAAGCTCCCCAGAACCTATTCGACATGCCAGGTGAGACGTTGCCATGCCGTGCTGCATCTGTTGTGCCTGGAAGCCAAGAGCCACACTGGCCCAGCACTCCTTTCAGCTTGGCGTTCACAGGCAGATCAGTGGCTAACACAGCTCAATTTGACAGTTGTTAAAGTGGTGTGTGACAACGGTGCCAATCTGCTTAGCGCATTGAAACAGGGCAAAATTACGCACGTGCCATGCATGGCACACGTCTTAAACTTGGTCGTGCAGCGATTCGTTGTCAAATACCCTGGGGTCTAGGACTCCTTGCAGTAAGCAAGGAAAATCTTGGCCCATTTCAGAAGATCTTATACGGCCATGGCTCGTCTTGCTGACATTCAGCGGCGACACATCTGACAGTCAGACATCTTATTTGCGATTGCCTGAAGCGATGGAATTCAACCTTCTATATGCTTGATAGGCTGCTCCAGCAGAAATGTGCAGTTAACGACTACCTATACGAACTCTGCGGCAGAACAGGTTCTGGGGAGCTGTTTTTTTTTTTCAAAGCTCCAGTGGCTGCTCATGCGTGATGCATGCAGACTTCTGCGGCCATTTGATGAGATCACCAAACTGGTCAGTCGCAGCCATGGTGCCATCAGTGACATGGTACCTTATGCCTTCTTTATGGAGCGTGCATTGCGTTGTGTCATTGATCAAGCCGTGGAGGAGCAGGAGCAGGAAGATGAGGAAGTAGCAATGCTGGATGAATTCCCGGGGGGGCTACTCTATCTGAGACAAGTCAACAACAGGGGTCTGAGGAGGAGTCAGAAGACTATGGTGCCGGGGCGGATGAGGAGGAACAAGAAGAGCATGCTTTAAACCTTTCTGGGATCCCTGTTGTTGTGTGTGGATGGGGAGAGGAGAACGAGGAGGACGACATTATCCTGGAGGATGAGCAGGAGCCCGGCCACCACACCGCTTCCAGTTTAGTGCAAATGGGGGCCTTCATGCTCCAGTGTTTTAACAGGGACCTCCGTATAAAAAGCATAAGGGTCAAAGAACAGTGCTGGGTGGCAACTTTTTTAGACCCCCGGTACAAACACAAAATGGCAGAAATGTTACCACCGTCACAGAGGGCTGTCAGAATGGAGCACTTCCAGGCCTTGCTTCGAGAAATGCTTCATTCTGCTTGTGCGTGCGCTGGCAGAGGAGGAATTCCCACTCCCAGAGAAAGAGTTGCGGGTACCAATCCAACAGCGCCTGCAAGAAGAGGGTGGTTTGAAGATGTGTTGGTGACTTCTGATATGAGGTGTCGGTGTTCTCTATCATGGTTCTGGTGTGGTGTCAGTACTCTCTATCTCGGTGCTGGTGTGGTCTCAGTGCTCTCTATCACGGTGCTGGTGTCAGTTCTCTCTATCAAGGTGCTGGTGTGGTCTCAGTGCCCTCTATTTCAGTGCTGGTGTGGTCTCAGTGCTCTCTATCACGGTGCCAGTCTCAGTGCTCTCTATCACGGTGCTGGTGTGGTGTCAGTGCTCCCTATCTCGGTGCTGGTGTCAGTGCTCTCTATCACGGTTCTGGTGTTAGTGCTCTCTATCTCGGTGCTGGTGTCAGTGCTCTCTATCTCGGTGCTGGTGTCAGTGCTCTCTATCTCAGTGCTGGTGTCAGTGCTCAGTCTCTATTGTGGTGCTGGTGTCAGTGTTCTATCTCAGCGCTGGCATTAGTGAGGGAGATAGCAGTGGAGAAGCCAATCAGCAGGCAGTGCCAGCACCATGGCTGAGGATCAGCACTGGACTGGCACCTCCGGACCACTGCAATGGAGCCCTGCATAGGTGGGGGTAAGGGCCGGGCAGAGGGAGGGGCTCAAGCACAGGTTGGCACACTGGGACACTGGCACAGGACTGTGCTGCCCTGACTATGGCACTGATCATCTCCTTCACCCCCTTCATAGCCTGCCCTGACCTTGCCTCTCCTCCATGGCCTTCATGCTCTCCTGAATTGTCAAAATTTCACAGATAAAAAAAGAATGCTTGTCGTTGTCGATCCCAGATTCACTTAATACTTTTGTTATGTCAGTGTCCATGTGGTGGGACTTTGTGTGCACAGCTAGTAAGTATTTTGTGGCTGAAAATATGCCCTGTAGGTTTTTAAGGTTCGCCTGCCATTAAAGTCAATGGGGACCGCCGCAAACTTTGCGGTTTGCGAACTTTTGGTCGTGTTTGTGGTTCGGTTCGTGAAACGTCCCATCGGAAGTTCGTCCATCACTATTTATTGATACTAAGGTGCATATTTTTTATATATATAATATTTATATACACATATTTTTTATATTTTTTTATTTTTTCTATATATTTTTTCAATGTGATGATTTAAATTGATGTAGAAGTTAGATGCAGTACCCCTATTTCACCACAAGATGCCACTATATAATCCTTTGAGCTTGCGTTTTCAAGTCTTAATGGTGTGCGTAATAGTGGAATGATAGAGTAATGTTAATCATTACATTTTTAATTTTTAATTTTAATTATATTTCCCCAATAAAGTTTGCTAATGGGAGATATTTCTCATGAATTATATAGCTCATTGCCAGTAACAATCCTATTTTAGAAATTGCGCTCTTTGGTCCATAACAAAATGGGGTTTTGACCATTTCTTGTATAGACCATTTCTTGTATACAGCATATAAAAGGATGTGTGTAACATCAAATCCGGTTCACTGATGAAGTCAGGAGGAGTGCACCGTGACGTAATGTGTAGAAAGCAAAACCGGAAGTGAACATCACATACTGGAAGTCGTTACGACCGACCGGAAGTGGATGGCGCGGACCGGAAGTAAGTAAGAAGTGGCGTGGAGTCTGGCCTGATTTTAGCTGCTGACATGTAAGCAGCCATTTTTATTTAATAAAGTTTATATTATTTAGGTAATGCACTATCGGAGCCCCATTTATTTTACATGTGAATACCATTATGGAGTTTGAGTGACCATTCGTTTCCCAACTTAACCTGTATTGCTCGATTGACCCACAATCACAGACATGGGGATAAGATTTCTATAAGAGCGCTTTTTACAAGCCCATGAGGTAAGGGCACTGAGAGCACTTTATAGGATTCATGAAGGACTTTAATCATAGGAATTGGGAGTGAATGGACACAGCTTTTTGGACTTTGGACATTTTGTTGCACTTTATTTGTATTTTGCACAGCTGGTAGCACTTTATTTTTTCCACAGTGAGTGCACTTTATACACTTTAGGAACACTATATCACTGGACTATGTTGAATGCATATTGAATGCATCACAGTGTCATCACTAGGAGTACGCGTTATACAAACGGGTATTGTATTTGATTATTATATGCACTGTTGTTAATGCACTTTATTGTTCTAGCACTTTATTGGCCTCTATTATTATTATTTTCAGTAATTTATTTAATTAATTTGGTGTTCATTGGACCATGCAGGTTATGCGCTAAGTCATATACATTTGGATGTATTGAGCTTTTTTAGTTTCATGTGAGTGGTGATCACTTTAGATTTGGCAGCATTTCCATACATTTTGTTTGGTTGTATAGTGGCGCAGAAGTCGCCTTTTATATTATTTTACTTCATAAAGTGTATCAACATCCAACAATGTTGAATAAACAGTGATCACACCCAGTCTGGGGTCAAAAATCGACTTGATCTTATATAATTCCCCCGACTATAAGATGCTCTAAATCAGTAGCGACACATATCCTGTAACTATTCTAATATTATGTTTTAATTTCCAGATAAAAGCAATGGGAATTCTGAGAACCCGTTCATACATTGGAGTGTGACCAAACTTGTCCCATCCATCTATACTGTTGTGTTCCTGGTGGCTCTTCCTCTCAATATCATCTCGATTGTCATATTCCTGGTGAAGATGAAGGTCAGGAAGCCGGCAGTGGTCTACATGCTGAATCTCGCTACTGCAGATGTCCTCCTCGTTAGTGTCCTGCCTTTTCATATTGTCTATAGATTCTTGGGATCTGACTGGATCTTCGGGGAAGTAATGTGTCGTATTGTCGCGGGAGCATTTTACTGTAACAGGGGTTGCTGCATCCTGCTCATTGCAAGTATCAGCATGGACCGTTTCCTGGCCATAGTCTATCCGGTGCGGTCTCTTCCCTGGCGCACAGTGACCCGAGCCTGGCTGGTGTGTGGTGTCATCTGGGTCATCTCATTGGCCAGCTTTGTGCCTCTTCTCATGAAAAATCAAATTCGTAAACAGGATATGAAAAATATATGTCATGAAGCCAAGATATATGATGCTTTTCATACTTTCTATTTTTATTTTGGCACCATTATCATCTCACTTTTCATTTTGCCACAGTTATGTATTATAACTTTCTCCTACATCGGAATCATCCGCAGTCTCCGCAGGTCAAATGTCGATGGCACACATAAGAGAACCCGAGCTATCCGCCTAACTGTAGTTGTTCTGAGTGTGTTTGTCTTTTCTTTTTTGCCGATCTTTGTCATTAATTTAATTCACTATGTGAAGATGCTTTCTCGGGATTACTCTCTCTATATTCCCTACATGGTTTGCACCAGTATCAGCAGCATAAACTGTTGTCTGGATCCTCTTATCTATTATTTTGCATCCTCCCAGATTAAGAAATACGTCTACGAATTGATGTGCTTGAAGAAAAATGAATGCACACCTTTAATAACAAAATAAAAAAACAAAAACAAAAACAAAATAGAGCATATGAGTTATAGTAACACCTCCCATTTTATTCCACTGTAATTATCTAAAAAAAGATTATCAGTTGATATAAATGTCACTATTATGAAAGCTTCAGTTTGCTTTCAACTTCCTCCGAAATCAGAATTATGCCCCGGACACACGGTCGGATTTTCCAATCGAAAATGTTCGATGGAAGCTTGTTGTCGGAAATTCTGACCATGTGTTGGCTTCATTCGACATTTTCCATCAGAATTTCCATCACACAAAATTTGAGAGCTGGTTCACAAATTTTCCAACAACAAAATTTGCTTTCATAAATTCTGATCGTGTGTACACAATTCCAACGCACAAAGTTCCACGCATGCTCGGACTCAAGCATAAGAGCCGCACTGGCTATTGAACTTAATTTTTCTCGGCTGTGTTGTACGTCACCGTGCTCTTGATGTTCGGAATTTCCAACAAGATTTGTGTGACCGTGTGTATGTAAGACAAGTTTGAGCCAGCATTCGTCGGGAAAAAAATCCATGGATTTTGTTGTCGGAAAATCCTATCGTGTGTACGAGGAAATAGGGTGGAAAAATGATGAAGCTTTACGAAAAAAAAAAATTCTCGCCCTGCAGAATATTATCTGCATAGGGAGTTCATAATTACTCATAGGTGGTATCTTCCCCCTTCTAGATAATCTAATTACTATCCTGATACTTCACCCCAATGCTGGCGTAACTGTGGAGATGTTGGATCGCTTATGCCACGTACACACCACTGGACTTTTCAATGGACTAGGTCTTCTGGTGGACTTTCGGCGGGGTTCCGACGGACTTTCCCAATGAGCAGACTTGGCCACACACAATCACACCAAAGTCCGACGGATTCGAACGTGATGACGTACGACCGGACTAGAACAAGGAAGTTCATAGCCGGTAGCCAATATCTGCCCTAGCGTCAGTTTTTGTCCGCCAGACTAGCATACACACGAACGGATTTCTCAATAGGAACTGGGTCCAGCGGAGTTTCGGCCGAAAAATTTGAAACATGTTCTATTTCTAAAGTCCGTCAGATTTTTGGACAGCAAAGGTCCAATGGAGCCCACACACGATCAAATTGTCCGACAGATTTGTTCCGTCGGACCTTTGCTGTCGAAAAGTCTGGTCGTATGTATGCGGCATTAGCCACATTTTATGGTACTGCAATTCTGTTCCCTCCCTTTGGAATTCAGTATTTAATCACTTTGGCCCCGGACGATTTGACTGCACAATGACTAGGCCATGTTTTGCGATACGGCACTGCATCGCTTTAACTGACAATTGCGCGGTCATGTGATGCTGTACCCAAATAAATTGAAGTCCTTTTTTCCCACAAATAGAGCTATCTTTTGGTGGTATTTTATCACCTCTGTGGTTTTTATTTTTTGCGCTATAAACAAAAAAAGAGCGTCAATTTTGAAAAAAAACTATATTTTGTACTTTTTGCTATAATAAATATCCCACTTTTTTTTTAACCCTTAAGCCCCGGACCATTTGGCTGGCCAAAGACCAGAGCACTTTTTGCAATTCGGCAATGCGTCGCTTTAACTGACAATTGCGCGGTCCTGCTACGCAGGCTCCCAATCAAACGCTTTTTTTTGCGCTATAAACAAAAAAAATAGCGACAATTTTGAAAAAGACACAATATTTTTTTACTTTTTGCTATAATAAATATCCCCCCAAAAATATTAAATTTTTTTTTTTCCCTCAGTTTAGGCTGATACGTATTCTTCTACATATTTTTGGTAAAAAAAACGCAATAAGTGTTTATTGATTGGTTTGCCCAAAGTTATAGCGTCTACAAAATAGGGGATAGTTTTATGGCATTTTTATTAATAATTTTTTTTTTTTTTTACTAGTAATGGCGGCGATCAGCAATTTTTATCATGACTGCGACATTATGGCGGACACGTCGAACAATTTTGACACATTTTTGGGACCATTGGCATTAATATTTTAAATGAAACATGCATTGATTACTGTAAAATATCACTGGCAGTTGAAGGGGTTAACACTAGGGGGCAGTGAAGAGTGTTAAGTGTGTCCTAGTGTGTGTTCTAACTGAAGGGGGAGGGGACTGTGCAGGGAAGCTAACAGATCGCTGTTCATACTCTGTATGAACAGACGATCTGTCAGTTCTCCCCTCAGAGAACCGGAAACTGTGTGGTTTTTTTTTTTGTTTAACAGAAGGAATGTTTATTAAAGCTATTAAACATTATACATGAGAACAGTTGTCAACATGACAATAGATATCGTCTTAACAGTAGTTATAATACCATTTATGTTTCTCTGGGGTTAACAACATTTGTTATTTCATTACATGCTTCGTAGTAACACATTCAACGGTATCTCATCCTCCAACTATAATCAACATTAATCTCTGCAGCTCCCTTGCAGTTATATCAATACCTGAATAGGCTGTACCCCACCAGTATGTCTTTGAAGCTAGTAGAGAAGAGAAGAAGGAGAGAGGAAGGGGAGGCGAAGGACCCTCGGGTGGTGGGACGGGCTATTTATATCCCCGCTCGGTTTGTCTGTCTTCACTGCTTGTGGCTGCTGGTTGCGGTTTCCACAGATCTGTATACTTCAACACAGGACTCATTCAGGTACACTGGTCATTGTGGGTGTTGATTTAGTCACCCCATCCCCATATTATTATTTGCTCCCAGTTTATCTGGGGGGCTATACGCTGCTTTAACTGCCCCTCTTCCTAGTATTTATTTTCCACTCTTTTGCCTATTAATTTAACAATTATCCATACATTTTTCCTTTTTTTCTAACAATGGGTTCCTTGTTTCTATTATTATTATCATTATTTGACACCAACATATAGATGGGTATTTTACCATATACTTACATCAGTTACTGTGATGGAACCAATCCCTCACACTCCGATTGAGTGCTTCCGTCTATATACCGCTTCCTAAGTCCTGGAACACGAGTCCAATGGATCTGGCTATAGGAACCCCCAAGAACTAGACAACACCAGTCTTGGAGGACATCAGGAATGACCTTTATTTGTGATTTCACACAAAATATATACAGTGGAGTGACTAAAACCTAACTTAATTAGCATGAGCTAATTATCTAATCGACACTGGACTCCTTCATTCAATTGCAGGTTAATTAGCACAAACAACAAAACAACAATAGGTGAAATACTCTTTAGAATCTGTGTCAAGCCAGACTAGACTCATTTACATTATACAAGACACAGACAGGTGGCTGGAGTTGATGACATTAGCATCTAAGAGTTTGTGTCCCAATAGTGTGATTCAGTCTTTTGCTAACATGGCATTTACATATCCACAGTCTGTGTGTCGGGGGGGGGGGGCATGGACCTAAATTCAAGTAACACCACCTCAGGGGTCCCCAGGCATACAGCTCACAAAGAGCACTGTTCCCCCAAATGCCAGGGCCCATAATCACAAGGCAAGAGGCTCGCCTTTAGTCCCCTCCAAGAGCCTCGGTCCCAGCTAGGTCTGTCGCAGTTACATTTTCTATAGACAGTTTGGAGTCCGCATTGATACCACCAGCCGCAGTAGTGGAGATTTCCTTTCCTTGTTGGGGAGTTTTTTTCCTGCTCTGTTTTCCTGTCCTGGGGGGTTCCTCCTACCTCAGCTCCCGGTGGAGACATTTTATGATGCCCCTTGATCTCTCAGTGATCGCCAGTGACATGTCGTGTCTGTCAAGTGAGTAGTGATTCAATGGCAATTTCCCGCCTATGTCTCCTTTCCCCCTATATCTCCCTTGGTGATTGGGATCAATATATATTCAATGATATACACTTTTTTCACAGATGTGTCATATGCACTTATTCCACCCTTTTTTTTTAAAGTTTCATATGAATGTGTTAATGGAGCAATAATGGGAATGTTGTATATAATATACCACTCGTGTTTAATGCTTTTACTATTTGAGTTTCTGTAAATAACATCTTTACTGCAATTTTTATCCTTCACCATATGATGTCATGTCTATGGCTTAATAATAAATGATCTTTTCTTACTTTCGTCGTTCCTCTTGGTGCCTCATTTAAAGTCCCAAACTGCCCTTTTCTTTATATTGCAATTAGGGATGGAAGCACCTCTTGCCCCGAGGTGCTTCATTTAAAGTCCCAACCCGTTCTTTTCACTTCCTTTAGACGAAGGAGAGAGAGAAAAGAAGTGGGAGGAAGAGAAGAGAGGGCAAAGGGGAGAGGAGAGAGAAGGCAAGTCATGTCTCATATACCGGATTTCCCAGTTTACAATCAAAGTGAGAGAAATGTGCTGTAGTTAACCGCCCTGCATGTATTTAGTGCTCATTGCCACCCAGTCTTAGGCATTGCTTATTTTCTTCTTATCTATCTGTAGCACTAACCCCCAAAGGAGCTGCTGGTTTAATTGGGCTTACCGTTACCTTCTTCTCCTCGATTACGGGTTTCCCGTGGTAGATGGCCCAGTAACTTTAGAGACTGACGACAGATCCGCTTAAAGGGATTTTTATTTGCAAAAACGTAGTCAACGAACAGTCTCTTAAAACAGGATAGGAAGAAAAGTTCAGGTACTCTTATGCCGCGTACACACGACTGGACTTTTTGACAGCAAAGGTCTGACGGAACGAGTCTGTCGGACAATTCGATCGTGTGTGGGCTCCATCAGACCTTTGCTTGCCAAAAATCCGGCAGACTTTAGAAATAGAACATGTTTTAAATTTTTCCACCGGAACTCCGCCGGACCGAGAAATCCGTTCGTGTGTATGCTAGTCCGACAGACAAAAAACGATGCTAGGGCAGCTATTGGCTACTGGCTATGAACTTCCTTATTCTAGTCCGGTCGTACATCATGTTCAAATCTGTCGAACTTTGGTGTGATTGTGTGTGGCCAAGTCTGTTCATTCGGAAACTCTCTCGGAACTCTGCCAAAAGTCTGTCAGAAAGAACGTCGGACCTAGTCCCTCAAAGTCCGGTTGTGTGTACATGGCATAAGTGTCAAAGTCAATAATGAAGGACTTGCTTACTTTGACTAAATCCAGAGAATAGCCATTCACAACTGGATGTTCACTCAGGTTGGATAGTCCCTCTCTCACTTGTTGATAGGCAGAACGGGGAGATGTCGATGTAAAAATGCCTCCCCGTGAGACGATTGCGGGTATCCCAAGGACCCTCGGACTTACGGGGGTCCCGACCGCCGCGTGCCCGCACCGCCGGTAGCTTGCACGCGATGGCAGGGCATCAATTTCAACTGGACGTATCTGTACGCCAGTTTGCCTGCCCGTGCCATTCTGCCAATATACATCGTCGTGATGGGTCGGGAAGTGGTTAAAGGGATTTTTATTTGCAAAAACGTAGTTAACGAACAGTCTCTTAAAACAGGATCAGAGGGTTAGGAAGAAAAGTTCAGGTACTCTAAGCCCTTGTACACATGGTCGGAGAATCCGTCAGAATGTGTCCTATCGGACCGTGTTGTCGGATAATCTGACTGTGTGTGGTATGCATCGGACGATTCCGTCGGAATATCCGTCGTACCCAATTTTCCAACATGTTGGAAATATTTTCCGACCAACTGGTTAGATCGGACATACTCCGATCATGTGTAGAGAATTTTGATCAGACCACGCATGCTCAGATCAAATTCCTACATCAAAGCTATTGGCTACTAGTCCCATCGTAACGAAATTACGTCATCACGTTCTGAATGATCGGATTTTTCGACAACTTAGGCCGCGTACACACGGGCGGACTGTTCGCCCAACTAAGTTCGTCAAACAATCCGACAAACAGTCCGCTCAAAATTTGCATGAACGGACTTGACCACACACGATGAGCAGACAGTCCGCTGAAAACGTGCGTGATGACGTGTACAGCACGTACGACGGGACTAGAAAAACGACGTCCTATACACTGCAATGCAACCTTCGGCTGTGTAAACCCTTTCTGAGCATGTGCGATACTTAGTCCGTCCAACTTGCCTACACACGAGCGGACTGTCCGCTGAAACCAAGTTTGGACGGACAAAACCAAGTTTGAACGGACTGTCTTACGGAAATTCCGTAAGACTTTGTTCGTCAGACTGTCCGCTGAAACAGTCCGCTGAAGCCCACACACGAGCGGACTGTCCGCTGAAACACTGTTCAGCAGGACTAAGTTGGGCGAACAGTCCGCCCGTGTGTACGCGGCCTTAGTCTGACCGTGTGTATGCAACAGTTTCGGACAAGATCCGACGGGCTAAATCCGAATGACAAAATCCGACGGATTTGGTTGGCAGAATGTCGGACCGTGTGTACAGGGGCTTAGTGTCAAAGTCAATAATGAAGGACTTGCTTACTTTGACTCAATCTGGAGAATAGCCATTCACAACTGGATGTTCACTCAGGTTGGATAGTCCCTCTCTCACAAGGCCTAGCAGCCAACAAGGTGCTTAACTCAGGAACAAGTCTCTGCCACAGACGTTGTTGTAGAATAGTGATGGCCCGAACCTCCGACGGGACGTTTCGCGAACGCGGACCGCGAACGAGGCTGACCGTTCGCGAAACCGAACGTTCGCGGCGGGCCCCATTGACTTCAATGGGAGGCGAACGTTTCAAACCTTTAGGTCGAATTTGCAGCCACGAGGTAATTATTAGCAGGGAAAACATAGTCCCACCACATGGCCAATGACATAATACATGTATGAGGTGAATTTGGGATCGATAACTACAAGCATTCTTTTTTTATATGGGAAATTGTTCTGACAATTCAGGACTATGGAGCGCATGAAGGCAATGGAGGAGAGGGAAGGTCAGGGACCAGGGTAGGCAAAGAAGAGGGTGCAGGAGATGATCACCAGCAGCGTGACATACAGCAATGACACATGCACCGTGATAGAGGCATCTGACAACAGCACCGTGATAGAGGGCACTGACATCAGAAGCGTGACATACAGCAATGACACATGCACCGTGATAGAGGCATCTGACAACAGCACCGTGATAGAGGGCACTGACATCAGAAGCGTGACATACAGCACGGACATCAGCACCGTGATATACAGCACTGACAGCAGCACCGTGATAGAGGGCACTGACATCAGAAGCGTGACATACAGCACTGACATCAGCACAGTGATATACAGCACTGACAGCAGCACCGTGATAGAGAGTACTGACATCAGAAGCGTGACATTAAGCACTGACATCAGCACCGTGATATACAGCACTGACAGCAGCACCGTGACATTAAGCACTCACACCAGCACCGTGATATACAGCACTGACAGCAGCAGCGTAAGCAGCCCCAGGAGTAAGTCAGCACAGCACAGGGATGGTGTGATCCCCTCATAGTAAGCAGGCCCAGGAGAAACTCAGCACAGCACATGGATGGTGTGATCCCCTCATAATAAGAACCCCCAGGAGGAAGTCAGCACAGCACAGGGATGGTGTGATCCCCTCATAGTAAGCAGGCCCAGGAGAAACTCAGCACAGCACAGGGATGGTGTGATCCCCTCATAATAAAAACCCCCAGAAGGAAGTCAGCACAGCACAGGGATGGTGTGATTCCCCTCATAGTAAGCAGGCCCAGGAGAAACTCAGCACAGCACAGGGATGGTGTGATCCCCTCATAATAAGAACCCCCAGGAGGAAGTCAGCAAAGCACAGGGATGGTGTGATCCCCTCATAGTAAGCAGGCCCAGGAGAAACTCAGCACAGCACAGGGATGGTGTGATCCCCTCATAATAAGAACCCCCAAGAGGAAGTCAGCACAGCACAGGGATATCATAAGCAGCCCCAGTAGAAATATGACACCGCTCAACCTCTTCAAAGAGGAGGGTAGGGGCATATAGTACGGTGTGCTTTTTTGGGACAAGGAAGTGAGCCAAATGAAGAAAAAAGGTCTGTGTGCTTGATTAAAAAAATAGTTTATAGACATATACATGGTCTACTGGTCACATGTGTTGAATTCCTCCGAGATCCATGCCTCATTCATTTTTATAAATGTGAGGTAGTTAACACTGTCGTGAGCTAGGCGAGTACGCTTATCGGTCACGATCCCCCCTGCTGCACTGAACGTCCTTTCGGACAGGACACTGGATGAGGGGCAAGCCAACAGTTCGATTGCAAATTGGGCAAGCTCTGGCCAGAGGTCAAGCCTGCCCACCCAGTAGTCCAGGGGTTCATCACTCCTCAGAGCGTCCACATCGGCCGTTAACCCAATGTAGTCGGACACCTGACGGTCTAGGCGTTCCCTGATGCTGGATCCGGATGACACCTGTCGATGGGTCAGCTGAAAGAATGACCTCATATCCGAAGTCACCAACACATCTTCAAACTGGCCTCTTCTTGCAGGCGCTGTTGGATTGGTACCCGCAAATCCTTCTCTGGGAGTGGGAATTGCTCCTCTGCCAGCGCACGCAAAAGCAGAATGCAGCATTTCTCGAAGCAAGGCCTGGAAGTGCTCCATTCTGACAGCCCTCTGCGACAGCGGTAACATTTCCGCCATTTTGTGTTTGTACCGGGGGTCTAAGTACGTTGCCACCCAGTACTGGTCCTTGACCCTTATGCTTTTTATACGGGGGTCCCTATTAAAACACTGGAGCATGAAGGCCCCCATTTGCACTAAAGTGGAAGCGGTGTGGTGGCCTGGCTCCTGCTCATCATCCAGGATAATGTCGTCCTCTTCATTCTCCTCTCCCCATCCACGCACAACAGGGATCCCAGAAAGGTTTAAAGCACGCTCTTCTTGCTCCTCCTCATCCGCCCCGGCACCATCCTCCTCTGACTCCTCTTCAGACTCCTGTTGTTGACTTGTCTCAGATAGAGTAGCCCCCCTGGGAATTCATCCAGCATTGCGACTTCCTCATCTTCCCGCTCCTGCTCCTCCACAGCCTGATCAATGACACGACGCAATGCACGCTCCATAAAGAAGGCATAAGGTACCATGTCACTGATGGCGCCATGGCTGCGACTGACCAGTTTGGTGATCTCCTCAAATGGCCGCAGAAGTCTGCATGCGTCGCGCATTAGCAGCCACTGGCGCGGTGAAAAAAACCCCAGCTCCCCAGAACCGTTTCTTTCACAGAGTTCATACAGGTAGACATTAACTGCACGTTTCTGCTGGAGCAGAATATCAAGCATATAGAAGGTTGAGTTCCATCGTGTCGGGCAATCGCAAATAAGACGTCTGACCGGCAGATGGTGTCGCCGCTGAATGTCAGCAAGGCGAGCCATGGCCGTGTAAGATCTTCTGAAATGGGCCGAGATTTTCCTTGCCTGCCGCAAGATGTCCTGGACCCCAGGGTATTTGACAAGGAATCGCTGCACGACCAAGTTTAAGACATGTGCCATGCATGGCACGTGCGTGATTTTGCCCTGTTTCAATGCGCTAAGCAGATTGGCACCGTTGTCACACACCACTTTACCAACTGTCAAATTGAGCGGTGTTAGCCACTGATCTGCCTGTGAACGCAAAGCTGAAAGGAGTGCCGGCTCTTGGCAGTGTGGCTCTTGGCTTCCAGGCACAACAGACGCAGCACGGCATGGCAACGTCTCACCTGGCATGTGGAATAGGTTCTGGGGAGCTTGGGCGGTGCAGCGGAAGAGACGCTAGCAGCGGAAAAGGAGGAGGCAGCTGAGGAGGAGAGGGAGGAGGATGGAGTAGGAGGAGGAGGAGAAGAAGAGTCAGGCCTGCATGCAATCCGTGGCGGTAAAACCAAATCTACACGGGTGCCACGGGTTACATGCTTGATGGCCGTCAGAAGGTTCACCCAGTGGGCAGTAAAAGTGATATACCTTCCCTGCCCGTGTTTGCTAGACCACGTGTCTGTGGTCAGATGTATCTTGGCACCGACACTGTGTGCCAGAGATACATTCACTTGCCGCTGAACATGGCCATATAGCTCTGGGATGCCCTTCTCTGAGAAATACTTCCTTCCTGGGACCTTCCATTGTGGTGTTCCAATGGCCACAAATTTGAGAAAGGCCTCCGAGTCCACCAGTTTATATGGCAGTAGTTGGCGGGCTATCAGTTCTGACAAGCCAGCCGTCAACCGTTGGGCAAGAGGGTTATCCGGCGTCATCATTTTTTTACGCTCGAACATTAGGCACACGGAAGCCTGCCTTTTTGCAGAACAACGTGAGCTTGGCGTGATGGAAGGTGGAGTGGAGGACAATTGTGAGGAGAGAGGAGAAGGAGAAGTAGAAGACGAGGCTGGACGGTGAGAGCCTGCAGTGTGGCTTTGTGTGTTCCGTTGCTCCCACTGGGCTCGGTGATGGCTGCTCATGTGCCTTCTTAAGGCGGTCGTTCCTAGGTGAGTGTTGGGCTTACCGCGACTAATGCGTTGACTGCAAAGATTGCAGATGGCAACGCTATTGTCAGCAGCGGACACGTTAAAAAAAGCCCACACTGCGGAGCCATGTGCCGGTGTCCTGGGAGCGCCAGATGTGACCGTACATGGTCCATGACTCGCTCCTGATACATTTGCAGTCTGCTTTGTCCCTCCTGTGCAATGTAAGTTATTCCTGCTTCTCCTCCCTATCTGCTGGTCCATATCTCCCTCTGAACTCCCCTCCTCTTCCTCTCTTGTGGGCACCCACGTGACATCACTAGACAAGTCATCATCAACGTCACCTTCCCCACCCCTATAAGTAGAGATCTCGGAGTAGGCAGCAACACCGGGGACCAACCTCCTCCTTGGGCTGATCTGGGTACTGTCGTCAGACTGCTGAGTAGCGGTTGTTGCTACCTCCTCTTCCTGATCCAATACCAAGAGTGGCTGCGCATCAGAAATGTCCTCTTGATATGGATCGAAAAATAATTCCTGTGACTCAAGCGGAAGGTATGTGGTGGTGGTGGTGGTGTTGTTGGTGGTAGTGTCTTTGGGGGTGCACATAGCAGAGAGTGAAGAAGAGGGTGCAGATCGAGAGGATGAGGAGGGTGCAGAAGAGTAAGGCTGAGTGAGCCACTCAACCAAGTCTGGTGAGTCCTTTAAAGTAATTGAACGCACCTTCTGCAACTTCCCATTTTGGCTCAAGGCTGTTGCTCCTGCCCTACCCCTACCACCCCTGCGGAAGGGCCTGCCTCTTCCTCTGCCTTTCATTTTTTAAATCACCCTGTGACAAAACTCTACTTCAGTCCCTATACCGCTGAAGGACTGCTGCAGTATAGGGCAGCGGTCAGCAGTGGTGCACCTCAACCCTATCTATTGTGGACCGATAGCGGTCCTTACAGAACAGCAGACTGTACCGCACTCAACCCTATGTACTGTAGCACCCTAGACCAAGTTACCAGTCCTTATAAGAACTTTTGTGGACCAAGCAGGTTGTGTGTTAGTGATTAGCAGACTGTACTTCAGTCCCTATACCAATGAAGGACTGCTGCAGTATAGGGCAGCGTTCAGCAGTGGTGCACCTCAACTCTATCTATTGTGGACCGATAGCGGTCCTTACAGAACAGCAGACTGTACCGCACTCAACCCTATGTACTGTAGCACCCTAGACCAAGTTACCAGTCCTTATAGGAACTTTTGTGGACCAAGCAGGTTGTGTGTTAGTGATTAGCAGACTGTACGTCAGTCCCTATACCAATGAAGGACTGCTGCAGTATAGGGCAGCGGTCAGCAGTGGTGCACCTCAACCCTATCTATTGTGGACCGATAGCGGTCCTTACAGAACAGCAGACTGTACCGCACTCAACCCTATGTACTGTAGCACCCTAGACCAAGTTACCAGTCCTTATAAGAACTTTTGTGGACCAAGCAGGTTGTGTGTTAGTGATTAGCAGACTGTACTTCAGTCCCTATACCAATGAAGGACTGCTGCAGTATAGGGCAGCGTTCAGCAGTGGTGCACCTCAACCCTATCTATTGTGGGCCGATAGTGGTCCTTACAGAACAGCAGACTGTACCGCACTCAACCCTATGTACTGTAGCACCCTAGACCAAGTTACCAGTCCTTATAAGAACTTTTGTGGACCAAGCAGGTTGTGTGTTAGTGATTAGCAGACTGTACTTCAGTCCCTATACCAATGAAGGACTGCTGCAGTATAGGGCAGCGGTCAGCAGTGGTGCACCTCAACCCTATCTATTGTGGACCGATAGCGGTCTTTACAGAACAGCAGACTGTACCGCACTCAACCCTATGTACTGTAGCACCCTAGACCAAGTTACCAGTCCTTATAGGAACTTTTGTGGACCAAGCAGGTTGTGTGTTAGTGATTAGCAGACTGTACTTCAGTCCCTATACCAATGAAGGACTGCTGCAGTATAGGGCAGCGGTCAGCAGTGGTGCACCTCAACCCTATCTATTGTGGACCGATAGCGGTCCTTACAGAACAGCAGACTGTACCGCACTCAACCCTATGTACTGTAGCACCCTAGACCAAGTTACCAGTCCTTATAGGAACTTTTGTGGACCAAGCAGGTTGTGTGTTAGTGATTAGCAGACTGTACTTCAGTCCCTATACCAATGAAGGACTGCTGCAGTATAGGGCAGCGGTCAGCAGTGGTGCACCTCAACCCTATCTATTGTGGACCGATAGCGGTCCTTACAGAACAGCAGACTGTACCGCACTCAACCCTATGTACTGTAGCTCCCTACACAGACCAAGTTACCAGTCCTGATAAAGAGCTTTGTGGAACAAGTGAGTTGTGAATGTTTAGCAGACTGCAGCAGAAGGGCAGCAGTCAAGTATAATATTCTTTCTATATTTGGAAGAAAGAATATTATACGTGTACAAGCCTATTACCATACCACTGATACCAGTCCTGAAAAGAACCTTTGTGGAACTAATAGTAACAGCAAGTCTTTAAACTGACCCTCACTGCCTGACACACTGCTTCCTTCCTGTCCCTATACAAAGTGGCAAAAAAGAGGAGCCTGGAACAATCAGTGGTTACTGGAATAGCTCTTTTGTGGACCTGAGGCCGCGTACACACGGGCGGACTGTTCGCCCAACTTAGTCCGCTGGACAGTGTTTCAGCGGACAGTCCGCTCGTGTGTGGGCTTCAGCGGACAGTTTCAGCGGACAGTCTGACGAACAAAGTTTTTCGGAATTTCCGTAAGACAGTCCGCTGAAACTTGGTTTTGTCCGTCCAAACTTGGTTTCAGCGGACAGTCCGCTCGTGTGTAGGCAAGTTGGACGGACTAAGTATCGCACATACTCAGAAAGGGTTTACACGGCCGAAGGTTGCATTGCAGTGTATAGGACGTCGTTTTTCTAGTCCCGTCGTACGTGCCGTTCACGTCATCGCGCACGCTTTCAGCGGACTGTTCGTTCATCGTGTGTGGTCAAGTCCGTTCATGCAAATTTTGAGCGGACTGTTTGTCGGATTGTTTGACGAACTAAGTTGGGCGAACAGTCCGCCCGTGTGTATGCGGCCTTATAGTAACAGCTAATGATGATGATGATGATGATGATGACGACTAAACTGACTCTCCCTGTAGCACACACCGTCCTTTCCCTTTCTCTAAACTGACAAAAGACACTCAGGCTGCTGCAAGAATCAGTAGCACAGCAAACCTATATACACCTAACACCTATACCAGTCCTGAAAAGAACTTTTGTGTACCAAATAGCTAGCGTTTTATCTGTCCCTACTCCACACAGCAACCTTTCCCTATAGTGACAGAAGAAAGAATGTAAAATGGCCACCGGATCGGGTGTATTTATAGGTTAGGGGGAATGTCCAAGTGTCCATGTGCTGTCATGTCTCAATTGGCTGTCCTGTACCCCATGATAGACGTGTCATCATAGGTCAAAGTTATTTTACACATTAAACACGTAAGTCCGCCGGGGCGAACGACGGCAAAAGGCGAGCGAACGAGCGGACCGCAAACGACCGAAATTCGCCGCGAAACGACCGCCGGGCGAACCGTTCGGCCATCACTATTGTAGAACATGTAGGAATACGTTTCTGCCACAGACGTTGTTATAGAACGTGTAGGAAACTAAAACTTGCAGAACACTCGTGTGATACCTGGATCTTTCAGCCAGTTTGGCGATACCCACAAGATTGAATTCACTTAGGTACTTCAGCCCCACTAGGCTCTTGCTAAGAAGCCAACCCGTACGTGGCATTCTTCTGAAGAGTCCTCCCCTGGATAGCTACAGAGTTACTGGGCTTCTCCACAAACGGAGACAGCACCGAACCACCTCAGAATCCCTTCTTCAGTTTCCTTGCCTGAGGCTAGCCAGCCCCGAGACATAAAGTCGGGTGTTTCCGCACCCCAGACCATAGCCTTCCTGGGGGCTGGTCAGGAGGACCAGGGCCATGGAGTCAGAACATACTTTTGGACCGGAACCCCGAACCACATGACATCCGCATCTTAAGTACCCTCTCCCAGAAAGCACAGCAAGAGTGACACTCTCACTGGGCAGGCTCTGAGAGAAAGTAACCTTAAAGCACCCAACCATACTGTGGTTCCACGCCTGCCAAAAGAGACAGTGCCCCCTATGGCCAGGCTGAACATCCTATAGTCCAGTCTGACTGATGCTGAGGTCCAAATTTGGAACAATTGTACCCAAACCAAACTGCAATTCAGGTGAACATTAACTTTCAAAACATATAGCGCATGCTCTTCAGGAGAAGGCGCTACATATCTATACCGTAATATGCCTGGCCTGCACGCAGATTTTCTCAATTTTTTTTAGGGCAATTCCTTCCCATGTAAGTGAGTTTATATAGGGGCAGAACCGTGTTTATAAGTGCCCTCCATGTCGAGAGTTGAGGGGGTTCTGGGAGTTTACATTTTGCAAGTATCGCTTTTCTAGCATAATAGGCCACATAGAAAACAAATAATGCATTATATTTAGAAGTGTTTAGATTGTCAGTAATACCTAGTAGAAATATTAAGGGGTCTCTGTCCAGTGAAAGACCCACAACTTTATTTATGTCATCGACTACTGCTCGCCAATATGTTTGAATAAGAGGGCAGGAGTGTGTATAGAGACTTCCGCGCTCTATGGGAAAAAATAGGAGAGGGCGAGAATGACAAATGAAAAAAGCAGCAATCACTGAATGAGTTGTCTCTCACTGGTAAAAGTAAATGAATAAAGATGTGATGCGCTAATTACAAAACATTCAAATAGCCACAATAAAACTAATAATGTGCAATTATAGAGCTGTATAAAGTGCAACCGTGCATAAATAAATCAGAGAATAACACTGTACATATATAACAATGAACTAAAGTGGAATTGCAATAAACCATACGGTGATTACCTAGTGCAAAAATCATAAAGTGACTCTATGTGCAAAAAACATGAATTTAACGTATATATCAAAATATAGGATGTGTGCACGTATTAAACGTGTAAAAAATGAAGCCAAAAATATATATGAGCAAAGAAAAATAGACAGATTTTGAATCCAAGTGACAATTGTGGTTTGTATAAAATGTCCCATACACAATCAAATCAAAACGTGCAATTCGGTAGGCACACTAAATTAAACGTGCAATGTGCTGGGTAATAAATCCATCCGTGGTGGTCCGTGCAGGTAGTGTTAATGCTATGCAATTACCTCACTGCTGTGGGTAACACAGCAAAATTAGTAATGGACACAAAACAAAGCGTGCAATTCGGTAGACACACTGAATTAAACGTGCAACGTGCTGGGTAATAAATTCATCCGTGGTGATCCGTGCAGGTAGTGTTAATGCTATGCAATTACCTCACTGCTGTGGGTAACACAGCAAAATTAGTAATGGACACGTCAAACAGCATCTGGGGAGACAGTTTCATGTCAGCAGTAGCTGAAAACGAAGTTTTATGAGAAAAACATGAAACCACAACAAACAAAAAGAAATTGCAGCAAAAAAGAAGTGTTCCTTGAACAAGCTGAGTCCATGGGACAGAGATTTCAGGAGAAAGGCTATGGCAAGAGCATAATTCAAGAAAAAATATCAGAAGTGGAAAAGATGGATCGTGAACATCTCCTTAAAGACATGAAAACACAACGTAAAGATAAAAAAGGAGTAGAAGGAGCAATAATTTTGGATTATAATAATCAATATAAAAATGTAGAAAAAATTATCAAAAAACACTGGCACATCCTCCTGAATGACAAAGATCTACACGAAGTTCTACCCCCTAAACCGAAGTTCATCTACAGATGCGCCCCCAGTCTCAGAGACATGCTAGTCAAAAACATACCCGATCCTCCCGTGAACAATTTCACGTTTTTCACAGGGAAAGGTTTCTTCCCCTGTAAAAGGTGTTTGGCGTGCACGAGAGCGAGTAAACCGAATAAAGTTTTCAAATTTTTAGCCACAAGCACCGGCAATACACATAAGGTTAAAGATTTTATCTGCTGCAATACAGTAGGCGCCGTTTACGTTTTAGAGTGCAGTTGCGGCTTACAATACATAGGCCGCACTAAAAGGCCTTTAAGAACTAGACTCAAAGAGCACATACAAAATATACAGAAGGGGTACGATAAACATAATGTTTCTAAACATTTCGCTAGTCATCATAACAGAGACCCCAAGCATCTAAAATTTTGGGGCATTGTCCCCTATGTCAAACATTGGAGGGGAGGTCACAAGGTGAGGACCTTGAGTCAGATAGAGTCCAAATGGATATATACCCTTGATACTTTTGCCCCCAGGGGTTTGAATATAGAGTTCGATTTAAACTGTTTCATTAGCGATTTTTAGCCCCCTAATGATATCCGTGTGTGCGCCATGGATTTTTTTTAGGTTCCGTGTTGATATCTCCGTTTTTACCATTTATATATCCTTTAAAGTGATTTATCTATATATTTTCACTAAACCTCATGCAATTTTTTAAGACATGGTTTCATGTTTTTAGGATATATGGTTGAATTTCCTTTGCGATTTTATGTATTTTATCTTTTTAGATACATTTTTTTATTACACATACTTATCCATATTAATGTGGTTTTAAAATAATTGCTATGTTTTGATGTCATCCAGAATACGTACGTCATCTCCGTGTCTCCATAAAAATACAAATCTCTATGTATACTCTTTATTGCCCAGTAAACTATTTTTGGATATATATTTTAACTTAAAAAATTATTTTTTTTTTAAATTATTATTCGTCTCTCCAATACAGCTGCTTATGCACACCTTCTTGTATTTGCACCTATAGATACAAGCTGGACATTTTTTACAATCTTGATATTTTTTACTCATTGGTCATCATCCTTCTTGATCTATTAGGATATAACAGTTTTTATGTGTGGTTTTTTGTTTGTTGTGGTTTCATGTTTTTCTCATAAAACTTCGTTTTCAGATACTGCTGACATGAAACTGTCTCCCCAGATGCTGTTTGACCACCAAAAATATGGCCACTTGCATAATTTGAAATTAACTCCAACAAAATGGCCGCCGGGCGTGCTCTATCGCTCTATACTATCAGAGCGATAGGCAGTACGCTCTAAATTTCAGTACGGCACTATTTGTAGCTGACATTATTTTATATTTGGTCATCTTTCAGTATGCTAAATAAGGATAACGCTCGTTTCGCCCCCCCCGCCCCTCCATTCGTTCCCCTTTTTGTGCTGCTGCCCATATATGTTATTTACTCCCAGATGGGAGGGCATTCAGCTTGTCCTTTTTGTATTGGTCCGCCCCCACTAGCATCGCTGCGCTGTGTACAGCGGTGCAATGGTATGCTAATTAAATGGGCGGCGTAGGTCCGCCCAGTACACCTATAAATCACTTCCTGTACCCTGTGAAAATATCCCAGTTGAAGTCTCGACGACGTAACGCGTAGGAACCCGGAAGTGACGTTCGTATCCGGTTTTGTTTGCTGTCTGTCAAATGTGCTTACTTTTGCTTCACTTGTGAGTAGTTTTAAACTCTTTAAATAAATTGTTACATTTTAAAAAACAACTACACTATGGCGGTTTTCTCTGATCTATTCCCCTGAGTCTACCCACCATCCATGAGGAAGTTAAAAGAAGTCTCCCAAAGAAATTTGTTTATACAGCCATCCCTGCAATCATCTTGGTGTCCATTACTAATTTTGCTGTGTTACCCACAGCAGTGAGGTAATTGCATAGCATTAACACTACCTGCACGGACCACCACGGATGGATTTATTACCCAGCACATTGCACGTTTAATTTAGTGTGCCTACCGAATTGCACGTTTTGATTTGATTGTGTATGGGACATTTTATACAAACCACAATTGTCACTTGGATTCAAAATCTGTCTATTTTTCTTTGCTCATATATATTTTTGGCTTCATTTTTTACACGTTTAATACGTGCACACATCCTATATTTTGATATATACGTTAAATTCATGTTTTTTGCACATAGAGTCACTTTATGATTTTTGCACTAGGTAATCACCGTATGGTTTATTGCAATTCCACTTTAGTTCATTGTTATATATGTACAGTGTTATTCTCTGATTTATTTATGCACGGTTGCACTTTATACAGCTCTATAATTGCACATTATTAGTTTTATTGTGGCTATTTGAATGTTTTGTAATTTAGAAGGAGTGTTGTACACTCTGTACAAAAATTGTAGCTGGACAAATTGATCCCTGGTCGATATCATAAGCAGAATACATTGCTGTAGACCCTCAGCCCTGTCCTCCTCTGTCAAAGCTATTACAGTGGTGTGAAAAAGTGTTTGCCCCCTCCTCATTTCCTGTTCCTTTGCATGTTTGTCACACTTAAGTGTTTCGGAACATCAAACCAATTTAAACAATAGTCAAGGACAACACAAGTAAACACAAAATGCAATTTGTAAATGAAGGTGTTAATTATTAAAGGTGAAAAAAAATCCAAACCATCATGGCCCTGTGTGAAAAAGTGATTGCCCCCTAAACCTAATAACTGGTTGGGCCACCCTTAGCAGCAACAACTGCAACCAAGCGTTTGCGATAACGTGCAATGAGGCTTTTACAGCGTCCTGGAGGAATTTTGGCCCACTCATCTTTGCAGAATTGTCCTAATTCAGTTACATTAGAGGGTTTTCGAGCACGAACGGCCTTTTTAAGGTCATACCACAACATCTCAATAGGATTCAGGTCAGGACTTTGGCTAGGCCACTCCAAAGTCTTCATTTTGTTTTTCTTCAGCCATTCGGTGGTGGACTTGCTGGTGTGTTTAGGATCATTGTCCTGCTGCAGAATCCAAGTTCGTTTCAGCTTGAGTACACGAACAGATGGTCGGACATTCTCCTTCAGGATCTCTTGGTAGACAGCAGAATTCATAGTTCCTTTTATCACGGCAAGTCTTCCAGGTCCTGAAGCAGCAAAACAGCCCCAGACCATCACACTACCACCACCATATTTTACTGTTGGTATAATGTTCTTTTTATGAAATGCAGTGTTCCTTCTACGCCAGATATACTTGGACACACACCTTCCAAAGAGTTCCACTTTTGTCTCATCGGTCCACAGAATGTTGTCCCAAAAGTCTTGGGGATCATCAAGATGTGTTGTGGAGAAATTGAGACGAGCTTTGATGTTCTTTTTGCTCAGCAGTGGTTTTCTCCTTGGAACTCTGCCATGCAGGCCATTTTTGCCCAGTCTTTTCCTGATGGTGGAGGCATGAACGCTGACCTTAACTGAGGCAAGTGAGGCCTGCGGTTCCTTGGACGTTGTTGTGGGGTCTTTTGTGACCTCTTGGATGAGTCGTCGCTGCGCTCTTGGGGTAATTTTAGGCGGCCGGCCACTCCTGGGAAGGTTCACCACTGTTCCATGTCTTCGCCATTTGTGGATAATGGCTCTCACTGTGGTTCGCTGGATTCCCAAAGCTTTGGAAATGGCTTTATAACCCTTTCCAGACTGATAGATCTCAATTACTTTCTTTCTCAATTGTTCCTGAATTTCTTTGGGTCTCGGCATGATGTGTAGCTTTTAAGGATCTTCTGGTGGACCTTACTGTGTCAAGCAGCTCCTATTTAAGTGATGCCTTGATTGTGAACAGGTGTGGCAATAATCAGGCCTGGGTGTGGCTAGAGAAATTGAACTCAGGTGTGGACAACCACAGTTATAGTATGTTTTAACAAGGGGGGCAATCACTTTTTCACACAGGGCCATGATGGTTTGGATTTTTTTTCACCTTTAATAATAAACACCTTCATTTACAAATTGCATTTTGTGTTTATTGTGTTGTCCTTGACTATTGTTTAAATTGGTTTGATGTTCCGAAACACTTAAGTGTGACAAACATGCAAAGGAACAGGAAATGTGTGGCATGTGTACTTTCTCTGGAGGGGGTTCTTCCAATGCCATACGTCAGTAAGGTTGAAGGTGGAAGCCCAGCGATATAACGGGGAGTCCACAGCCCCCCCGGTGTCAAACTGTCTAGTGCAGGGCAGGGAGGGATGTTGAAATCTCCCGCCAGCACCACATTATTAACCGATATGTTGGCAAGACATTGGGTGATCCTATTCAAAATAGTCAAAGATGCTGGTCGGGAGGGATATATAACTCCACCACCGCCATAGGTACATTTTCAATGACAGCATGTAATATTACAAATTTGCCCCCGGGATCCAGATGCAAATCAATTAAAGTAAAGGACAGGGATTTGTGGATAAGCATGCTTACACCTCTAGCTTATGAAGACTATGTTGCATAATAATAATGCCCCACCCAAGGTTTTTTAAGCCCAAGGACCCTGCTACCTGTCAGGTGGGTTTCCTGAAAAATGCATACGTCAGATATTGGATTTCAGAAAATTAAATACTAGGGAACGCTTTATTAGGGAGTTAAAGCCCCAGACGTTCCACGATATGATGGTTAAGGGAGCCATAATGGGGGCAAGAATAGTTCTGAGAGACAGCCTGGCTAACACTACATCCAGATCCTGGGAGGCAGTCCACATCACACTCTGCCACATCCCCCAAGATAAGATACAGAGAGAACATAAGCATTTTCTAAAATAATATAAACACTACATTGCTTCTTTTGAACTGAGAACCATTTCAACCTGAGCCAACCACCCCTCCTCCCTCCCCACACACCCACCCAAACTGGGGCATGCTAATGGCCCAAACCAAACCATAGTCAGTGACTATCTGGGGTCATGAACAGAAGTCAGGTACCCATTTGCAACTTTAGAAGGGGTGAAACCAAAAGGGGAAACGGAACAGTACGAGGGTAGAGCTGAACAAAAGGGGGTGTGCAGATACACCATGTCTGGAGGAAATGCCTCCATCAGTTGGGAGGCATTAGCTGGACTCCTATTTACTGTCCCATACACAAATTCCAGCGTGAGAGTATTGTGGTATGAAATGGTCAGATCCATAGGGGAACACATAGAAGGCCACAAACATCAGGTTTAATAACAACCAATCAGTTTTTCCCTAGGCACCAGATCCTACAGAAGCCTCCAGCTATAAGTGGTCTCTGAAGGGTGTGAGTCCTGTAGCTCCCTGGACAGGGATACTAGAAACAGGGGGCCATATATGCCTGTCCAAGGCTCTGGATGCCCTGCATGTTGTCTCTAAATATGTGCAAGGGGATAGGGATTTATCCACATAATGTTCATATAGGAATGGTAAAAGTCAGGGCATTCATTGGAAAAGGGACAGTTTAGTACTCACGGAGCTTGTACGCCAGTCAGCTGCAGGTAAAGGAGATCTCTGGATCAGCGAGTCAGCAGGGTATTCAGCCATTGAGAGGCCTCAGCTGGCAAGGTAAAGAACCTTGTGGCTTCACCGTCCAGCACCCGGAGGCACGCTGGGAATAACATAATGTATTTAATGGCCTTGGCTCGCAGAGCCCATTTCACCTCATCAAATGATCTGCGGAGCTTCTGGGTGTCAACCGGGAAGTCCGGGAAAAACATCAGGCGCCCGGACTCATGTCGGATCTCCTGCATCTTTCTGGCCTTTCGTAGGATTAGGTCCCGGTCGCGGAAATTTAGCAGCCTAAATATGAAGGTGCGTGGTGGAGAGCTGGGTTGTCCCCGCTGCGACGGCATCCGGTGCGGCCGCTTCACCATGAAGAAGGATGAGAAGGTTGCCTGGGGAAAAAGTGTGAGGAGCAGCCGCTCCCTGTAGGCTGCCGAGTCAGGCCGTTCTGATCCCTCTGGGAGGTCTACAATCCGTAGATTGTTCCACTGATTGCGGTTTTCTGCATCCTCGGCTTTGGCTTCAAGGGATCTCACCCTTACCTGAAGTGTGTGTAAGGAGGCTCTGTGGTCGCGGACAGTGTTTCCTCCGTATTTCCTATCTGACGCTCCGTCTCCATCACTCTTTGGCAGATCTTATCAAAATCCTGCCCTATCCAACAGACCTCCAGCTGGACTGTGTCGATCTTGGTGGTGAGTTCCAACAGTGAGGACTGGCAGCTGGTGATCGCCTGCATGAGGGCTTCAAAGTTGCTCTGCTCTAAGAGCGCAGGATCTGGGGTCTCCATCTGGGAAGCCATGCTGTGCTTGTTGGCCACGTGTGCCGCTGCCCCTCCCAGAGACTTGGTGGGTTTGGGAGCGTTCCCCTGCTTCTGCACCTTAGATTTGTTCCTGGTCCATCTCATACCCTACCGGGAATGATCCGGGGGGTATTATAGCAGATTTATAGCAGTCCCAAGTTGTGGATACAGGATTAAATCCCCCTGATGGATGCAGAGCTCCTCAACTATGCATCCTACACCACCGCCATCTTGGCCACGCCCCCGGAAACTGTGTGTTTACAGCGGCGATCACAGGAGCCTGGCGGCGGTGATTGAGACCGCCAGGCACTCGCATTGGCTTGGGGGGCCACAAGGTGAAGAAACGTTACACAGCTGTGCCATTCTGCTGCAGTACAACTGAGGCAGCTGGTTGGCATGTGGTTAACCACTTTGGCCCCGGAAGATGTGGCTGCGCAATGACCAGGCCATTTTTTGCGATTTGGCACTGCGGCGCTTTAACTGACAATTGTGCGGTCGTGTGACATTGTACCCAAACAACATTGATGTCCTTTTTTTCCCCACAAATAGAGCTTTCTTTTCCTCAGTTTAGGTCGATATATATTCTTCTACATATTTTTGGTAATAAAAATCGCAATAGGCGTATATTGATTGGTTTGAGCAAAATGTATAGCGTCTACAAAATAGGGGATAGATTTATGGCATTTTATTATTATTAATTTTTTTTTACTAGTTATGGCAGCGATCAGCGATTTTCATCGGGACTGAGACATTATGGCAGACAAATCGGACACTTTTGACACACTTTTGGGACCAGTGAAAATTATACAGTGATCAGTGCTATAAAAATGCACTGATTACTCTGTAAATGACACTGGCAGGGAAGGGATTAACACTAGGGGGCAATGAAGGGGTTAACTGTGTTCCCTGGGTGTGTTCTAACTGTAGGGAGATGGTAGTGACTGAAATGACAGATTTTGGTTCCTAGCTAGTTGGAACTCACGATCTGCCTCTCGTCGCAGAACAGGGACTTGTTCTGCCTCTCGTACCCACGATCGCGCATGGCCGGCGGTCATCGTGTCTGCCAGCCACGTGCATTGGCACCCCCGTAGTGAAGCGCACACCTGCTATCCCGCTTAAAGGAGCGACATACAGCTACGACTGTTCTCGGGATAGTGCCGACCTGCCGCAGTATAATGACAGCAGCTGGTCGACAAGCGGTTAAAACCTTCCCACGCAGCCTATAGTAAATTGATGGGAAGGTTGAAAACTATAGTTCTGGGAGGGCGTCATATGACGTCCACCCAGAACGCGCCTCTCATGCAGCTGTGGGGCCATGCAGTGGTGCAATCTGTCACTGGACATAATTAATGAATAAATGCTGAATAATAATCAACATTGACCACAATATGTGGAGTAACGAAAAGTCCAGTGCAGAAAAGGTGTGTATCAAAAAAACACAGTTCTTAGTGAAAGTGCTAGATTGTTGCTTCAAAATCCAGTGGAAAGAAATAGCTCATGCAGTCTGGTGTTTAATCCAGAGGAATAGATACTCCACCAATAAATGCAATGGCCGCTCATCTTAGTCAACTAAGTATCAGTCATTGGATCAAACACTGGCCTCCACGGAATATCAGTCACTCAATCAGGATGGTGATCAATCAGCTAGCACATAGAAAGACAATAAGGCTTCATGTACACAGGGCCCTTATTGGTGGAGTGTATCCAGTGGCATAGCGTGGGTTGTCAGCACCCTGGGTAGGGATGAGCTGAACAACACCCCCCCCCGGTTCGGTTCGCACCAGAACTTTCAAACGGATCGAAAATTCGTGCAAACTTTAGAACCCCAATGAAGTCTATGGGACTTGAACGTTTGAAATAAAAAGTGCTAATTTTAATGGCTAATATGCAAGATATTGTCCTAAAAAGGTTTGGGGACCAGGCTCCCTCCCCAGGGGCCATGGGTCAATGCCTAAAATGTTTTTAAAAATGGCAGTTTTTTCGGAAGCACTGATTTTAATGATGATTAAAGTGAAAAAAAAGGTGAAATATTCATTTAAATATAGTTCCTGGGGGGTGTCTATAGTATGCCTGTGAAGTGCCACGTGTTTCCCGTGTTTAGAACAGTCCCTGCACAAAATGGCATTTAATGGAAAAAAAGTCATTTAAAACTGCTTGCGGTTTTAATGTAATATCTGGTTCCGGCTATACGGATGAAAATCATTGAGAAATATTGCATGGGTAGCCCCCCTGCCCATTACCAGGCCCTTTGGGTCTTGTACGGATATTAAGGGGAACCCCATACCCCAAAAAAAAGGAAAGGCGTGGGGCCCCCAGGCCCTATATACTCAGGACAGCAGTATACAGGCGGTGCAAACAAGACAGGGACTGTGTAGGTTTGTGGTGTTAAGTAGAATCTGTTTGTAATTTTGAACTGGTACAACAGGGGCTGAAAAATTGGGCTGGAGGCATCACCCAGAATCAAAAATGTTCTTCCAAGATATCAGCGGGATCATTGAGGTGGAAGAGGATAGTCAGTCAACATAAGAGGACAGTCACTCAGCATCAGCATAGGCAGTCTTGAAGGGATGTGACATTTCAAAAAAATGTATTCGGTTACATCAGCTTCAGGTGCTTGGTAGCTGGTGGTGATCCAAGACTGATTCATCTTTATGAAGGTCAGTCGATCAACCGAGTCGATGGACAGGCGCACCCTGTGATCGGTTACAAAGCCACCAGCAGTACTGAAGGTGCGTTCTGAAAGAACGCTGGATGCAGGACAGGCCAGTAGCTCAATTGCATACTGTGCACGCTCTGGCCAGTGATCCATCCTCAAGACTCAGTAAGCCAGAGGATTTTCGGTGGGAAAGGTGTCCAAGTCTGACCTTGCCCCTAGGTATTCCTGCATCATGTAAATCAGACGCTGGCGATGGTTGCGGGAACCGATCATACCTTGGGGCTGCGGACTAAAAAATTGTCTGAACCCATCGGTTAGACGGCCACCTTCTCCACCGCTCCTTCTGTGACTGACCGAAGCCTCAGCAACACACTGTCCAGTACCAGGAGTTTGTAACCTCCCTGTCTCTGGGAACGCGCTGCACAGACCTTTCTGCAATGCCTCCCGGAGATGTCTCATCCTCTGCTCCCTCTGCAATGGCAAGATAACGTCTGCAACCTTACCCTTGTACCGTGGATCAAGGAGAGTGGCCAGTCAGTAATGGTCCCTCTCCTTGATCCGAAGAATATGAGGATCCTTCCGCAGGCTTTGCAGGATCTGGGAGGCCATGCAGCGTAGGTTAGCTGAGGCATTCGGTCCGGAGTCCTCTGGGTCACTAAGGACAACATGATCCACAGCCACCTCCTCTCAGCCACGTACAAGTCCACGGGTTTCTTGGGACTGTAAATCATTCCTAAAAGACTGCTACTGCTGATACTGAATGCCAGGCTCCCCCTCCATGCTGACACAAGACTCCTCCTCCTCATCCTGTGTGATGAGTGGGACAGCAGGAAAATTGTCTGGATAAAGGGGGCCTTGAGAGGCAAGGAAGTCCTCTTCTTCCTGCCTCTGTTCTGCCTCAAGTGCCCTGTCCATTATTCCATGCAGCGTTTGCTCCAACAGGTGGACAAAAGGTACAGTGTCACTGATGCATGCACTGTCACTGCTCACCATCCTTGTGGCCTCCTCAAATGGTGACAGGACAGTGCATGCATCCCTGATCATGCCCCACTGGCGTGGTGAGAAAAAAACAAGCTCCCCTGACCCTGTCCTGGTGCCATAGTCGCACAGGTACTCATTGATGGCCCTCTGCTGTGTGTGAAGCCGCTGCAGCATGGCCAACATTGAGTTCCACCTGGTGGGCATGTCCCATATAAGGCGGTTCTTGGGCAGGTTCAACTCCTTTTGGAGCTCAGCCAGCCGAGCATAGGCATTAAATGATTGGCGGAAATGCACACAGATTTTCCTGGCCTGCGTCAGGACATCCTGTAAGCCCAGGTACCTGCCCAAGAACCACTGAACCACCAGGTTAAGGACGTGAGCCACACAGGGCACATGGGTCAGTTGTCCCTGTCGGAGGGCGGAGAGGAGGTTGGTGCCATTGTCGCAAACCACCATTCCTTTCTTAATCTGGAATGGCATCAACCACCTCTCAGCCTGCCCCTGCAGAGTTGACAAAATATCTGCCCCAGTGTGGTTCCTGTCCCCCAAACAAACCAGCAGAAGCACGGCATGGCATCTTTTTGCCTGCGTACTTGTGGAGCCCCTTGAATGCCTTCGGAGCACCGCTGGTTCCAAGAACAGAGCACTGGAAGAGGCCATGGAGGAAAAAGAAGAGGAGAGGGTGGAGGAGAGAGGTGTGTCACAAACAGTAGTAGAATTTTGGAGGCATGGTGGCGGAACAGCCTCCAATACTACTGCACCTTGTCCTGCATCCTTCCCAGCTGCCAGAAGAGTGACCCAATGGGCCGTGAAAGATAGGTAATGTCCCTGTCCATGCCTGCTGGACCATGAGTCAGCGGTAATATCTACCTTACCGCTGACCGCCCTCTCCAGCGAGGCAAGGACATTGCCTTTCACATGCCGGTAGAGAGCTGGAATCGCCTTCCGTGAGAAAAAGTGGCATTTGGGGACCTGCCACTGAGGAACCGCACATTGCACAAACTCACGGAAGGGGCCAAGTCTACCAACTGAAAAGGCAGCAGTTGAAGTGCTAGCAATTTAGCCAAGCTAGCATTCAACCGCTGGGCATGTGGATGGCTGGGAGTGAACTTCTTTCGACGGTCCAGCAGCTGGGGCAGGGAAATTTGCCTGCTACAATCGGACGTGGGTGTCCTGCTAGCAGAGTGCCCGCAAGTACTTGGCTGTGACACACCTAATTCTACACCTTCATTCCTCTCAGTGTAGGTTTCAGAGAGGACTGAAGGTCTAGTGGGGTTGGAGATCCTAGCTGATGAGAAACAAGGAGAGGTCCGCTTTGTTCTTTGGTGGGAGTCTTTGAGGTACGCTTGCCAACGAGCTGCATGGCAGGTCAACATATGTCTGGTCAAGCACGTGGTGCCCAAGCGGCTGATGTTTTGGCCACGCGAGATACGCTTGAGACATATGTTGCAAATAGCAGCGATGCGATCTGATGCTTGGCTTTGTCCCTCACCATCCCTATCCTCCTGTTGCCTACTGTGGGTGTGAGCTGGGGGACCCTGGGGGTCGCGACCTGGAGCCAGTTGCAGCCAAGTCCATCCTCACCACCAGAGGCACTGGTGAACACCTGCTGGCTCTTAGACTCCACGCCCCAGGGAATCTTATGCTCTAACCCCAGTGGGATCTGTCCCCCATCTGCAGCAGTCAGCCGTAGGGTCCACAACCTTGCGGTGCACTCCAGATCCCTACGGTGTGCACCTCGCCTCAAGGTGACCTGACAGGTCCTTATTGGTCTGAGGTCCACAAGCTGTTATAATCATTGCTCTCTACAACTGTTCAAATGACTCCTGTTCATTTCCTTTTGGGCCTCCCTCTCCCAGGCATTTCCAAACCATTATAGAAACTTGGGTCCTTTATACTACTAGCAGCAAAACGAGCCATCCCTAGACATTGGCTCTCTTTCTCTCCTCCTACTGTCCACCATTTTTCTCTCTATAATTGCAGATATACACAGGATGGGACACATGACTGCAAGATTGATGGTAACCTACCCCAGTTTGATAAAACTTGGAAAGTTTGGGATGACTCAACATTCCCTCTTGAATCCGATAGCTACACACCCTCCTAACTCCCACTAGAAATACCTTTTGAACATCCTTTATATGTATATTGCTGTCAGACACATATTTCTTTTCTTTTTCAACCTGAACCAAAACTAGACCCTGTCTCTGTTTGATTTGTTTTCCTTTTGGAATCACAGTCTGGGGTACTATTTGTTTAAATGCTTTAATTGTAAGGGATAGACATATATATTGAATGTGATTTGAAAAGTAGTTCAGCCATGTTCAAGTGATATGTTTTATATGTCTTCCACTTTATGTAGCATTGTCTGTGTTTACCTATGCTGATAAGTCACCATGTCAACAATTAAGTTAGAAGGCCATTCTGGCCACAGGAGTGTACACCCAATACTCCTTATCAATCATTTGCTTTTCACAATGAAAAGTAATTTTGTAATGAAAAAGCTGTTCAGCCATTATATTCTCCACAATGGAGTTTTCCTCTTTGGCCAGGACTACCTCCATCTAAGCGTGTGGAGGTTCCCGGTTAAAGGTGATAGAAGGTATGGTTAGTGATCAAAATATTGATCAACAGAGAGGAGATTGTAAAGGAAAATCGTAAGTTCTGTATATAATTGTATTCTATGTTGTATGTATTGCATACACGGCACTAATAATGTTTTCATTACATGTTTGCATTCTTTCGAGTCCTGATTAGGATTAGCCTGCCTATGTTACGCCCCTTGTTACCATAAACATACAATTGTAATATTAATGTTATACCTACGTAATCATGTTTTTAAAAACCTTCAATTGTGTCAAAATAAACAGAACAGTTATGTTGGAAGGAGTGTATATTTTGTGTCTGTTCCCTATTGCAGTAGTTATTAATAATCTGGAACCACTAATCAATATAAGGATAGGAGTTGCCTATCAATAAAATATCCAGGACAATACTGAACTGGCCAGCAATGAGTGCAGATCTAAATCCCATAGAGCTCCTGTGGAGGGATCTCAAAACAGCAGTTGGGAAAAGGAACCCTTCCTATCTGTGAGACTTGGAGCAGTTGGCAAAAGAAGAGTGGTCCAAAATTCCAGTAGAGAGGTCTAATAAATGAATTGATGGTTGCAGGAAGAGATTGAGTTCAGTTATTTTTTCCATGGCGTGTGCTACTAAATATTAAATTGAGGTTGCCAATAATTTTGTCCAGTACATTTTTGGAGTTTTGCGTGGAATGCGTCAGATTTGGCTCTTTGTTTTTCCACTTTTTTTGTGTCATACCAATACAAAGAAAATAAATAAACATGAGAATGCCTAAACATTTGTAATTGCAACAATTTTCTGGGCAAAGTGGTGCATTATCTGACAGAAATGCAAGGGTTCCAATATTTTTGGACATGGCTGTATAATGTTTGCTCACTATACTTAATGTATTATGCCTCTAAAGTTTCTTGTAGGGAACATCCTATCTGTTTGTTTTCTTTTCTTTTTTGGATTCATCTTTGATTGATAATGCACCACTTCGCCCAGAAAATTGTTGCAATTACAAATGTTTAGGTACAGTGCACTTTGAATGCCTGTTTCTGTAATTGGTTACCCTTTCATGTTCTGAATAATAAAATCCTGTAGAATACTGTCTAGCTCATTGCAATGTTCAGTGTGAGGCATGACACTCATACTAACAAAAAAGTTGGAAGCCATTTTTATTTCTTTTTGTAAAATCATTTTTTAAAGAGTTTTTTCCAAAGTATTTCTGCTTGGAGGGGTGTAGAGGACTGACCTTTTTCTCATGAAATGCCCACTTTAACCACTTCAGCCCTGGAAGTTTTTACTCCCTTAACCACTTGCCAACCAGCCGCCGCAGTTGTACTGCGGCAGAATGCCACGGCTGGGTGAAACAACACTATGTTATGTCGCTTCAACCTGTGGACACCGGGCCACTAGGACACATAGGCTCCCGGAGTCGATGCGAGTGCCTGACGGTAGCTATTGGCTACTTCCTTTTTTTAGTACCGTTTACGTCATCACGTTCAAAACTAAAGACCGTCAGACCTAGTCTGCTGGAAAGTCCGGTCGTGTGTACGTGGGATTAGTTGCTATTGTTCGGCCAGTGGGGAGTATTTAACCAGTTGAGGTCCGGGCCATAGCCGAATGACAGCTACAGCGCAGACTTCAATTTCCGGGAGGCCATCATAGGACATCCTCACCTGTGCACACGCCCCGCGCGCCCTACAGTGCGAGCGGGGAGTGTGCTGTAATCACTGAGTCACGAAGACTCGGCTGATCACCGATCCTAGTAAGGGGCCAATCCCGGCCCCTTACCATGTGATCAGCTGTCAGCCAATGACAGCTGATCACATGATGTAAACAAAAGCTCGGTAGTCAGCTATTTTTTCTCCTCACGCTATTAAAAAAAGCCGAGGTAAAGATGCCTTCTCTGTGCCATTCAGTACTCCCTGCCAGTGCCACCTATCAATGCCCAAGTGTGCCACCTATCAATGCCCACCAGTGGTGCCAATCAGTGCCACCTAGCAGTGCAGTCTGTCAGTGTAAGCAAGCAGTGCTGATCAGTGCCCATTATTGCCGCCCATCAGTGCCCATCACTGCCACCTATTGGTGCCCATCACTGCTGCCTCTTCAGCGTACATCAATGAAGGAGAAAAATTACCTGTTTACACAATTTTATAACAAAATATAAAAAAATATCTTTTTTTTTTTAAAATTTGGTCTTTCAATTTTTTTAACAAAAAATAAAAACCACAGAGGTGATCAAATACCACCAAAAGAAAGCTCTGTTTATGGGAAAAAAAATAGAAAAATTTTATTTGGGTACAGTGTTGTATGACCGCTCAATTGTCATTCAAAATGCGACAGCGCTGAAAGCTGAAAATAGGTCTGGACAGGAGGGGGGTTTAAGTGCCCAGTAAGCAAGTGGTTAAGCTGTGCTAATTTACCTGCTACATGAGGTGAGAGGTGGGGGGAAACAATATCACTCACTTTGGATGGAGTACATTAACTAGAGTGTGGCACATGCACTTTATACTGGATGCACTTTATCGGATGAACTGACTTGCATATTGAGATCCAGCACTTTACTTTACTTTCTGCACTTTGAAAATGTTGTGTCACAAATTGTTTCATATTTGCAGAAGAATTTATTTGCACCGATTGTCACTTTGCACTTTTTGTTAACTGTCACTTTGCACTTTATTTGGATATTTGTTTCACAATCACCGATTACTGGTACCTGTATTAATTTAGGTTGTTACAGTCATTATTATTAGTATTAATATTTTTGCACTGCAATTAATTAGTTGCTAATACTGCAATATGTTGCACATTTCGTTTATTGGTCACTGTTAATTTATTTAAGGACACATTCTCTTTGAGGTTATTAAGAGCCACATTTCTTTTATTTTTCATCTACCATAGTCATTGCAGAAAACCACTGGGGATATCATATATTTGGTAGCAGAACAATGGCCTCCTAAAAATGTGTGTTGCAGGACTCAAATATATCTCTTATGCCGCGTACACACGATCGGAATTCTCGTTGGAAAAGCCTTGGATGGTTTTTCCAACTAAATTCCCACAGAATTCCGCTCAAGCTTGTGTTGCCTACGCACGGTCAGACCAAATTCCGAACTGTCAAGAACGCGGTGACGTACAACACGTACGATGAGCCGTGAAAATGAAGTTCAATGCTTCCGAGCATGCGTCGAATTGTTTCCGAGCATGCGACGGAATTTTATGCGCCGGAAATTGCCACAGACGATCGGAATTTCCGTCCATCTGAAAAATTGAGAACCTGCTCTCAATCTTTTGCTGGCCGAAATTCCGCCAGCAAAAGTCCGATGGACCATACACACGGTCGCATTTTCCGACCAAAAGCTCAAACCGGTCTTTTGCTGGCAGAATTTCCAATCGTGTGTACGCGGCATTGGTCCTCTTGCAAAGTGAAGCAAATAAGTGTTGTTTTTGTCAGTTTTGTCAGTTAAGTCCACCTAATGCAGCTTCCTGTGATAAGGTGGCAATGAGTAGGATTACATGTAGGCTGTGCCTGCTTACACTACAATGGGGTAAGAAGATGTTACGGGGGGCGTGGCTATAAGAATTATCACTAATAATACACAAATCATTAGACTTGTCAGTTATCACCTGGTCACACCTTGTCTTGCCCACTGCTTTCCGTATTGGGAACACTGCCCCTGTTGCTGAAGTTCTCACACTGTGAACTGCAGTGTCTTAAAGGGGGAACACATGAGACAAAAATGAAGGAGGACTTTGGTTAGTCATGGAAGGTGAGGTGTTTTTTTTTTAAATGTATTTCTTACTTGATGAGGATTGTGTATTATGTAGTAACTGAGTGCAGTATAAATCATATATTTAATAAAAATTTCACCTCAAACAGAAATTTATAGAAAAAGGCTACCCCCAGACCTCATTGACCAGGCTCATATGGTTTACAATACCGATGACATTCCAAAATCAAAACAGCGATCACAAGAAAATGTAGGAACAAGATTCATAACTCAATTTCACCACAAACACTGGAAAATGGAGAGCGTTTTCAAAAAACACTGGTCTATACTACAGCAAGACCCACACTTAAAAACCACTATTCCTACAATGCCACAATTTGCCTATAGGAAGGCTCCAAATATAAAAGGGAAAATCGCTCCTAGCAAAATGAAATCTGCCCAATCTATTTCCAATAACATTCAACTAACACTCATTCCTCTGGTGGGCATGTTTCAGTGTAAAAAATCCCTGTGCCTGACTTGTGCTCATATTGAACATGGTCAAAAATCCTTTGCTCATAAGGGTAAGACATACACATCCACCACCTTCCATAACTGTTCTTCCATGTTTGTGGTCTACTGTCTAGTTTGCCCTTGTGGCATGCTATATGTGGGCCGTACAATCAGAGCCCTTAGAGCCAGATTTGGGGAACATCGCAGATTTGTCGATGCTGGTCTCCCTAAACATAGTGTCCCCCGCCACTTTCTAGAATATCATAAACAATCATCCAAGGATCTAAAAGTTTGGGTCCTTGAATCAATTCCAGATAAATTTCCCCCAGCAGAACGTTTCAAAAGACTGTGTCGTCAGGAAACGTATTGGATTTTCACTTTGGATACTATGTCTCCTAGGGGAATGAACGAGGAGATCGAGATCAGCACTGTTATTTAATCAAGTGCTGGTGTGATTTTCCTCTGGTCATGCCTCAGTGGGTTGCCCGGTTACTGGTGAATGGATACCCAGTCTTATCCACTAAATAGCTCATTTGGGCAACAAACACAAATTTGGCACCACCCCTTTTTTTTACCACCCCCCCTTTTTGTTTTTGTTTTTACCACCCCCTTTTCCTTTTTTTTTTCTTCCCCTTCCCCTTTTTTATACAATATTATGTTCCCTCTAGAGAGTATTGGGACAGAAAGATGTTTGTATATACTCACGTATATACATGCGTTTGTTGCACATGTACATGTTTACAACTGCACGTACGTGCAGGTATGTGGGTATGCATGAGCTGTTATTATATTTGTGTGCGTGTGTGTATATGTATGACTATATGTGTGCACACATATATACACAGTGGGTATCCCCAGCATTATCCATTAACCATTTATTATCTGAAGATTCGATTTTATCCTTTTGAGAAGTATTTTTGGTCATGATATAGCTTAGAACCTTAATATTATACCTAGCATAGAGTCCTTTCTTTCCTCCATTCTCACCATTTTCTTAATTCATTATAATTTATAATAATCAATTGATTTCCAAATTGCTAATAATTTTCTTAATTCATTTTTTGGTTAATTTACTTATAAAAATGTATTAATTTTAAATTTGAGGTATATTTATACATTTTATATTTATGTATTTAATCAATTAGTGAATTGATCGATTTCTGCAAACGTTATAAACTTATCTTCCACTATTAATCAGCAAGCTTCTTACTCATATTTACATTCACTTCGGTCTCCAGCCATCTACCTCTTTGAATCTGTGTATTTGATTGATGGGCCGGCCAGCCCATCAGATCTCTCTGTTTCTATTTCCTCTGTAATATAAGACTGCCAGGTTTGCCAGCCAATCATGGTCTGATGAAGAAGCTGTAGCTTCGAAATGCATTACCATTCCTTGCCACTGTGAATAATCCCATTTCCTGTTCCTGTGAAGTCACCACCAGCTGCTTCTTGTTTCCTGCCTCCTGGTTCCCAGCATTCTCTGGATCCCTGTAAGATCACACCAGTGCCCCAGGCTGCAAAGGGAAGACATTTATGAGACTCCAGGACTGGCGATTTTCACCACATACTGAACTCATCTAATTTAACCTGTGAGTTACTACTTGTTTTTATTAAATATATGATTTATACTGCACTCAGTCTGGCGCCCCACTGTTCCCATTTCTACACAGAGCTCATCGCTTCACTCTAAGGGAGGTGCCTCCAGGTGCTAATCATACAAGATCTCCGATCATTTATGGACATTATGTTTTAACAAATGTTTTAATATTATGTGTGCTTATTCACACACATTTTATGTATACCTATATTCCAGTTGCTATATAATTTTATGTTATCACCATATCTAGCGCCGCTGTTCACCCCTGTTTTTATTATGTAGTAATTGAATAGGGTACTTGTTTAGTGCTCACAAACAATGGTGTATTGGGGCATATATGTAAAATATGGCCATATTTCAGCACTGGGGATCCACAGGTGTTTAATGCAGCCGCCAGTAAAAATGAATTACAGTAGCTGTCTCCAAATTGTGGCCTGGGGGTCAGATGTGGCCCTTTGCTTGCCTTTACTTGGCCTTTGGGGCACTCTTCCATCTGTTGACATCAAAAATCAGGCAGAATTCCTGTCATTGATACCAACAATGAGCCACTATTCCTCCCACTGACACCAACGATAAGGCAGGTTTCTTTCCATTGACACCAACCATGTGGCACTATTTCCCCAACAATGGGGCACTATTTATTCCAATGATACCAACGATGGGTCACTACTCCTCCCACTGACACCAAAGATACAGCATTGTTTACTCCTACTGGACACCAGGACATTTTCTACTCCCACTGGCCATAGTCTGGCTTCCCAAAAGTCTGAAGGACAGTAAACTTGCTCTTTTTTTTCTTTTTCAAGGATTTTATTAGAATTTTTTTCAAAGTTAACAAGTTTACAACAGATAATGCCAATCTGGCAAGTATTTCAAAATGATCAGTCATATACAGTTGGGAGAACAGAAAACTTATGGCAAGTAATCAACAATCACAGTCAAACAAAATCTCCTGCGCTCAACAGTAGCACAATGGCAATGGAAGAAGCCTGGAATTCCTATGGCTCCCATTCCATTCACAGACCTTGCTGCCCTCCAAGGGTCAGGGGATACCCAACGGGAACACTGCGCTTTACCCAAGTGATATTTATTAAAATCAAAAGGAAGGAAACATACTCACAAACAAGAGGATAGTAAAAGCATATCAGAGTCCCTGAGGCTCTGAGGAAGAGGGGATCTCCCCTTGAAACGCATCAGCCATCTGGAAGGTTCTCCAGCGTGTCGGACACAGTCCGGTGACCCGGTTGCTTTTTGTTCATTATGGACTCTGATGTGCTTTTACTATCCACTTGTTTGCGAGTATGTTTCCTTCTTTTTGATTTTAATAACTATTACTTGGGTAATGCGCCCTCTCTTCATCCTTTTAAAGTATTCAACAATATCAGAATAATTGAGTATTGCCATATCCAAAAATGAACAGCTGACATACCGTGTCCATCAAACATATATAGTGTTATATGTTACATCTATCCTGTGCAATTGATGTTAAATTTGTATTTCCATAACTGAGCTTGTAATTGGATGTTAACTGAGCTCAAGGTAATCTCGTTATTCTAAAGAGATGTCAGAGTGTCTCCTTATGGGTCGGGAAGTACATATGTGCTGGGGTTGTAAACAAAACAAAATTGAAAGGGAGAGCCCAACCCTCCGAGTACTGGATATACCAATGATTAGTAAACTGGCCTTATGTTTAGAAAGTTTGAAGACCCCTGAATTACAGGATATGGTTGTATATGTAAGCATATGAATGCACACCCCTGGGAACATTCTTTCTCCATTTCCCCTCCTTCCTTCTCCCCCCGCTCTCTCCTTTACCCCCCTCCATTTACCCCACCTCTTTCCCTCTCTCTCCCCCCTCCCTTCTTCACTCTCCATCCCTCCCCTCTCCCTTTCTGTCACATTCTCTCTCCACCCTCTCCCTTCTCTCTCTCCTCTGTCTCTAGCTCTCTCCTCCCTCTTTCCTCTCCTTCTCCTTTTTTATTCTCTATCGTATTCCCATCGCTTCCCCTCCCCTCATACTCCTTTTTCTCTCCTCCCTCTTGATTTCTCTCTCTCTCTCTTTCTATCTCTTCCTCCCTCTCTTTCTTTCCCCTTTCCCTTCATGCTCCCTCTCTCACACACTCTCTTTCCCTCTCTCCCTTCTCCTCCCCTTCTCTCCCCTTATTTCTCACTCTCCTCTCCTCTCCCCCTTCCCCTCTCCCTTCCTTTCTCTCTACCCCCTCCCCTCTCCCTTTCTCTCTCCCCCTCCCCTCTCCCTTTCTTTCTCTCTCCCCCCTCCCCTCTCCCTTCCTTTCTCTCCCCCTCCCTTCTCCCTTCCTTTCTCTCTCCCCCCTCCCTTCTCCCTTCCTTTCTCTCTCCCCCTCCACTCTCCCTTCCTTTTCTCTCTCCCCAACCTCTCCCTTCCTTTTCTCTCTCCTCCAACCGCTCTCCGCCTCTCTTTCTCTCCCCATCCTCTCCCCCTCTCCCTCCCAATCTCACCTATTTCCCCTTATCGTTTCTCACTTGTACTTCCCACCCTCTTGCTTTGTCTCTCTCTCACCCTCTCTTCTTCCCCTCTCTCTTCCTCCCTCTCCCTATCCAATCCTCTTTCATCCTCCCTCTCCCTATCCAATCCTCTTCCTTCCTCCCTCTCCCTAGCCAATCCTCTTTCTTCCTCCCTCTCCCTAGCCAATCCTCTTTCTTCCTCCCTCTCCCTATCCAATCCTCTTTCTTCCTCCCTCTCCCTATCCAATCCTCTTCCTTCCTCCCTCTCCCTATCCAATCCTCTTCCTTCCTCCCTCTCCCTATCCAATCCTCTTTCTTCCTCCCTCTCCCTATCCAATCCTCTTTCTTCTCTCTCTGATTTACTCCCTACTTCTCGCCCCCTTCCCCTCCTCTTTCTCTGCCCCCCCCCCCCTGTTTTAGGACAATTGGCAAGTTTTTAACAACATATGTTGAAAAACCAATAACATTTTCATAATTTTGTAACATCTGCAGTCAGAAATGTATATTAAAGCCCAATATTCACCTGTAATTCACAGTTGAAACATGAATATGCTTCTATTTATTTATTCTTCCAGACTTAGCGACCACTTTACGTAATCTTGCCCAGAATAGCTGCTGTCCATTTTCATGATCTGGCCAGTCCAGATAGGTCTTCTTATTCAAAAGCTTAGTCAGTCTATGGTAATACTGCAGCTCTTCTCTGGAGATCTTATCAAGGAATATCAGTATAAGAGATTCCTTACTCTCTGTTAGTAGCTTGTACGTTGCCATCCTCATTTCCAGGGAACACCAGTTACTCTGCAAGTAATTATGGGTAATGATACAGACCGTCCATCTGCTGCTATAGATACTGTCCATAATGTTCTCCACAATGTCTCTGCCGACCTCAAAATCCCGGTTATGGATACACACTTTGAAGAATGGAGGACCCTTCTGCTCCAGGTTGGGAAGAAGTTGCTCTGTGACCCAAAGCTCATCGTTTGTGTTGTAAGACACAAAAACATCATATTCGTACTTTTCTTTTTGCTGGAGCCTGTGGTTTAGCCAGCATTTAACAATGTAGACTATGTACAGAATATACCATTGGATACTCTCATGAAAAAGAGATAAGCACATAAACAGCAGTGTGCACGAACAACTCAGTACAAACAAAATAAAATCCAAATCACTCCGACAAGTACTGTTTAGGAAAAATATAAAATTCATGCTGACGTCCTTGATGATACATTTTTGATTGTAAAAACCAATGGCGGACACATGTGTGTTAGATTCCAGCCATAAGAGAAATCCATAGAACTTACAACTACAGGGAAAAGTTGTCTGCAAAAAATAAATGTACTTCAAGTTGGACATTGAGTCAAATACGATTGACTCCATCTCTTGCATGTTCTGATTTTCAATGATGAGAAATTCCAAATCCCGTAAATCGCTAAAAACATCCTTGGAATCCAAATGATCTATTCCGGCATTATTTAAATGTAAAACTTTGAGATGTGATAGTCTTTGAAAGATTTTATTGATGTTTATCTGATTATATTTAATGATGCTATTAATATTGTGCAAATAAAGGAACTTTAATGATGATATGTCTTTCAAGGAGTTGATAATAATATTGCTATTAGAAAGAGCCTGTGGCTGTACAGAGTAATACAGTTTTTCAAGTTTTGTAAAACTGGCAAATGGGCTCCACTGTGCATCCAGATTTGTAAAATCTAAGGTGTTTTCCAAATGTAATTCTTTAACTTCAGCGAATAAAGCACAGCTGAGGGCTACGGTGGATGAATCTATTTGTAAGCTCTCAAGAAAAGGAAATTCATCTAAAACGTCACTTGCCAGGAATAAAACATTGCTCTTTAGTGAGATATTTCTTAAGGATCTTCGTATATCATCCCACCAATACAAATCAACATTAAAATCAAAGGTTAGCTTTATATCTTCAAGAAAGAGATATCTAAATGCGTCAGGATGAAATGTATTTACCACATTTTCATATAAATTTAAATGTCTTACCATAAACAAATTGGAAAATGTGAATTCACCAATTCTGAATATGTTGTTATGTTGAAGATTCAAAAGCTGTAATTGATGCAAACCATCAAAGGCAAAGTCATCGATGTGATTAATTTTGTTGTTCTCCAGGGATAAGCTTTTAAGTTCTTTTAAGCATGCAAACTGTCCCTTCTGTAGCCTTAGTAAATAATTAAAAGATACATTTAGGTAAACTAGCTTCAACATCGGCACAGATTCATTGTTGCACAACTTTAAACTTTCCAGGTTATTATTTGATAAATCCAGTTCCAATAAATCATCAAATTTTTGCATTTGTTTTACCCCAAACTTACCCAAATCATTGCCTGATAAATTTACCTTCTTTATGTTTTTACAGGAGCCTCTGAAAGTGTTAATTTTATGTACGGAAGAAAACATGAGAAGAAGTTCCTCTGTTTTAAAATAAGAAGCACTAGCACAGATTGGAAATGTATGAATTCCAGCATTTTGAAATGAAATTGTTTTGATTGTCTTAATACCTGATTTATAGAGTTCTTCAATATCAGTGCCAGATCTGTCAGCAGTAAAACGCTCCAGATGTGGAAAGTTGCAGAGAGACTTAGTTTCAATGATGGTTAATGGACTGGCGCTCAGGTCAAGGTGGCTGATGTTGAAATCTACAAACTGCCCATCACTTGTAGGATTTTGTGAAGTAAGACAATCAGCCGTTCTAAGTTTACGAATGTCATTGTCAAGTATAGAAAGTTTTTTAAGGTTTTTGAATATTCCTAGTGATGCTGTTACTTCAGATAGATAACGGATGTTGTTATTTTCCAAACCAAGATTGTCCAAGAGATGTAGATGGTTGAATATGGAAATGTTGAATGCTGATAAATGTATAAAAGATATTTTCAGTTCTTGCAGTGAATTCAATCCATAAAAAGTATCCTTATGAAATGTAATGTTATTAGACACAGATGCTGCACTGATCCAAAGAGTGGTTAGTTGAGGAAGACCACTGAAGGTACCAGGTTCGAGGTCAACATCTCTTGTTTCTATGTAGAGAACATTCAGTCTTGTGAATCGAGAGAAGACTCCATGTTCCATTGTCACACCACGATAGTTCTTTAGACAAAGCCAATCCGTTTCCAATGGGGCATCTTTCAGTGCCAAGTGAAGGTTTTTCACCTGGTCACAATGGACGGCAATGGAAAAATTGAATTCCTCAAATCCCTCACATATGTCAAACTTCAGATCCATGAACTGTGCATAATAATTCTTTTCCAGAACCTGACAGTTCTGTCTGAGGAGAGATTGACAAAAAGAACAAAAAAAAATCAAGCAAAGAAGCTGTGAGAAAACCGAGCTGTAGATATTCATGATGTCTTTTTGTGGTTGGTATGTAGAACCAACTGTGAAAATTAGCTGACATAGAGACTTGACTGGTGTTCAAGGTATTTATCTGATCATACTTCCCTTTCCTAATTGTGCAAGATAACCAACGCAAAACAGGAAATACACCCACAATATCTTCAAAGGAAGATTCAAGTCTCACTTTACCCATAACTGTATGTAGTAGAAACCTATACTATTTAAATGTCATTTGTATACTGTCAGAAGCGTGTATTTATCAGGGGGATTATACTGTCAAGAACTAATCAATAAAGGCTTGTCAAATGTAATACCGTTTTAACACCCAGAAATGGGTAACAAGTCTAATTTATACAGGGGACACTGCATTAGAAAAGTTAGGGGAGCATCTTAACACTGGGGAAACAGTATTAGGATGTCATAAAGGTAGCAGGATGTGTAAAGAAGCCTTGGAACTATAGTGCAGTGATTGCTGTAGATTTGTATGTCTACATAGATCATCCTTTCTCAATCTTTGAAACACAGAAACACCCTTAAAATAACTTTCCAGGCTCAAGGAACTTCTGATAAAAATGTAAAAATGACTATATCTACAACTCATGATACATTAGTGTGTTGGTCAGCGGGAGGAATGCTCCCTACAGTTGTGGCCATTGGGAAGAATTATCCCCTTACAGATAGCTAAAAAGAAATGGTGTCGTAGGAACTTTTCTGAGGGGCATAAATTGCTCATTGCTCAAGGAACCCCAAGCAACCTATGGAGGAAACCTAGGGTTCCATAACCTTACCATAGATTGTATCACTCTTACCAAAGCGGGACTTTTCCAGCATCCCTGATCTAATTGACCAATTGTTTATAACAGTCATCAGTCTAGTCTTTTTCTCTGCTTCCTGATTATAAAATTGGTGCTTTTTATAGTTTTATGACTTCTTTGTCCCTATGGTCTCCCAAGATCTACCATACAGCCGTTGAAGATATTTCTTCCAGTGTTCTTCCAATTCATCCAGCAGATGCTGCCCCGGTAATATTGCTCCTGTTTATGTTGTGACCTTCTGTGCCTGAGGATATTCCACTGCCTGTCTGTGATAAAAGTCTCCAATATCCTTGTGTCAGACAGCCTAACTATACTGCTCCATTACTTCTGTGCCTTAAGGGGCCATGTAGCATTCAGCTGGAACCCATGCTGTGTCTGTGTGGAGTGGTCATCTTACCAGTTACTGCAAGTGTTACTGTATCTGTTATGCCGCATACACACGATCAGACTTTCTGGCAGACTAGGTCTGATGGTCTTCCTGACTAATTGACTTGGCCACACATGAATGGACTAAGTCCGTTCGAAAGTCTGTTCATTTTGAACGTGATGATGTAAAAGGGATAAAAAAAGGAAATTCAATAGCCAGTAGCCTATAGCTGCCCTTGCGTCGTATTTGGTCCGTCGGACCAGCACACAGATGAACGGTTTTCCCAATTTGAGTCCGTCGGATAGATTTGAAGCATGTTCTATTTCTAGGTCCACCGGATTTTATTCCCGAAAGACGAACGGATTAGCCCACATACGATCGGATTATCCCATCGGACCTAGTTTGCTGGAAAGCCCGGTCATGTGTACGAGGCATTAGACAGCCCATAGAGGAGTAACACTTGATGTAGATGGGGGAATCTTCCCTCTGAGATATTTTATTTTGATGTCAGAATACACCAGAATTCGATCAGTAAATTGACTTCTGTACAACCACAATGCCCATACATGGTTTGCCAGACAGTCCCTACTGAACTGGCCAAATTTCGATCCATGCATGGCTGGCTTTACTGAAGTGAGCCAATTACTGACACGTTACTGAGCCTGTTACAAAAGTGTTTTTGTGCCAATTACCACAAGAGATGCTGAACCGTGTAGAGCCTAACTAATAGTGCTACCAACTGTGTTATGCCACATTAGTGTTATTCTTTAAACTTTACTTTACTAAATCCAATACTTCAATAAGTGTTCTGTTGCTTCCTTAACCACTTGCATTTTAGTGTAAATATGAGATATGAGGTCTTTTTGACCCCCAGATCTCATATTTAACCTGTCCGTTTTTTTTTATTTATTTCTATTATAAGGGATGTTTACATTCCTTGTAATAGGAATAAAAGTGACACAATTTTTTTTTTTAAACAGTCTAAAAAAATTAAAATAAAAAAATTTAAATAAAAAAAGGTAAAATAAATAATTAAAAAAAACAATTTTTTTTTTAAACGCGCACCGTCCTGCCAAGCTCACGAGCAGAAGTGAACGCATACGCGAGTAGCGCCCGCTTTTGAAAATGGTGTTCTAACCACACATGAGATATCGCCACGATCGGTAGAGCGAGAGCAATAATTCTAGCACTAGACTTGCTCCGTAACTCAAAACATGCAACCTGTAGAACGTCGCCTATGGAGATTTTTAAGGGGAAAAGTTTGTCGCCATTCCACGAGCGGGTGCAATTTTGAAGCTTGACATGTTGGGTATGAATTTACTTACCGTAACATTATCTTTCACAATATGGAAAAAATTGGGCTAACTTTACTGTGTCTTATTTTTTAATTCAAATTTTTTTATTTTTTCCAAAAAAAGTGTGCTTGTAAGACCGCTGTGCAAAGATGGTATGACAGAAAGTATTGCAATGACCGCCATTTTTTTCTCTAGGGTGTTAGAAAGAAAATGTATAATGTTTGGGGGTCCTAAGTCATTTTTTAGTTTTTAACCACTTAACCACCTGACCATTTGGCTGGCCAAAGACCAGAGCGTTTTTTGCGATTCGGCACTGCGTCACTTTAACTGACAATTGCGCAAGTCGTGCAACATGGCCCCCAAACAGAATTGGCGTCCTTTCTTCACCACAAATAGAGCTTTCTTTTGGTGGTATTTTATCACCTCTGCGGTTTTTATTTTTGCGCTATAAAGCAAAAAAAGTGCAACAATTTTGAAAAAAAACTTTTTGCTTTGATAAATATCCCCCCCAAAAAAAATATATAAAAAAAAAAACATTTTCCCCTCAGTTTAGGCCAAATCGTATTCTAATATATATTTTTGTTAACAAAAAAAAAATTGCAGTGTTTATTGATTGGTTTGCGCAAAAGTTATAGCGTCTACAAAATAGAGGATAGTTTTATGGCATTTTTATTAATATTTTTTTTTTTCATTAGTAATGGCGACGATCTTCGATTTTTATCGTGACTGCGACCCGCAATCACACGGCGGCAAATTTAAAGGGACGTACCTGTACGCCCATTTGCCTGTCCGTGCCATTGTGCTGATGTATATGTACATGCGGCAGTCGGCAAGCGGTTAACTTGAAAACGACACATCTCAAAAAGAGGCTAGGTCCTTAAGTGGTTAGGTTGGGTACCCCCAGCCAGCCTCAGCACACATGAAATTGTTGGTAGGAATCCCTGACCATGTAAGCAAAGTAACATACCTGGGGGAGATCAAGCTGGAGAGGGGGCTTCTCTTGCACCTCTTGTCCAACACCCCTGGTAGTGATGACAGGAAGTGTGAGGTATAGAGTGGCACGAGAGCCACTGTAGCAAGCAGAGCCAGCTGGTGTTTGCAGGAATCAGATGATTGTAGATCACCGAGCAGGAACCAGGACCAGGAACATGGTCACCCTTGATCAGCAGACAGGAGTAAAGCCAGTACACAAGCCAAAAGGTCACCAACAGCTAGGCAGCATGGTACTGGAAGATCAGCAGAGGCAGAGTCAGGATACAAGCAAGGATTGGTACACAGCCAGGCAATGAGGTACAGGAATACAGGACAGGAGCAGAGTCAGAGTACAAGCCGAGGCCACAGCAGGCCGGCAGAAATCCAGAGACAGGTCAAGGATGGGCCAGGTCTTACACAGGTAGGCAGTAGAGGTATGCATCTTCACTGGTCTCACGATTCGAATTGATTACGATTATCATATCAAAGATTCACGAAGCATCATGATTACTGCCCATGGTTTTCATTAAAAAAATGAATTACACAATTCATTTACATTACACATCCCATTTATAATTATACAGCCCCCCAATATACATTACACAGCCCATTTATAATATACAGTCCCCCCCATTTACATCACACAGCCCATTTATATTATACAGCTCCCCTATTTACATTACACATCCCATTTATATAATCATCTTTCTCTCTCTCTCTCTCTCTCTCTCTCGCTCGCTTTCAATCTTTATTATTCATTTATTTATCTGTCTTTCCTTGTTTTATGAAAACCTGTCAGCACAAGCATTTATTTGTTATCTCTTGACTATTGTATAACAGATGTACCTTATTAAAAAACTGCCACCCCTTATACTCCAACCTTTCCCACCTTATCAATAAGAGCCAAACAACTTCTGGAGTAAAATAGGCCGTAGCAGCCTTAATTTATTAAGAAAAACGTATAAATATATATCAAATTAACATGAACAATTCAACCAAAAGACATCTGTTGTGAAAACAACCATCAGTCCTTCCTAGCGTTGGTCTTTGCAGGTCCACCATAAACCATATGTATCTCAATATGACACTGCCCAACCTCTCAAGTGAGTCATTTAGCCTCAAGCCGTCAGGCTGGCTCAGGCGCCCACTTGCCACAGTGCCCCCATAACCAATCTCCAGATAACCTCCATTACCTGGGATACCATCATCAGAACCCATCCCACCAACAGGTCCTGAGCTCATCATTCCACAAATCTCTTCCTTCACTCGTCAAGACCAACACCAGCCACAGCACCCAAGGGAAACGCCTTACCCTTGGGTGTCCCTCCACACCCGCAATGCTCTCTGCACACCATCCTGAAGCCCCAGGGCCCACATGTCCACCCCTACATCATTAAGGTGTACTCCGTCTCCCCTAATGTACCTCCAGGTCTCCACCTCCAATTCTAAGTGCCGTATTCCCAATCTGCCATTTTTAACCACAAACCTGCTAATATCCCAACATGGATTGAACCCCGTGGTCGTTTCCCCCCACATGTAAGATTAACACATCAGGGGGCCTGTCCAACCGAGCAAAACGGTGTACCTCCGTGACCATTCTGCTGCATAACATTTCCGTAAATCCCAGCCAACAAACGCAGGCTTCCTATCTGGAAAAGCCCAGCTGATACCCAATCGGCCTTGCATCTGCCCTTCTTCCACCCAACACACATAAGAGTGGCCCAAGATCCGTATCAAGCAAGGCCCTCTACCTGAAATAGAAGAAAAAACACGCAACACCTTGAACTAAACAAAAAACCCAACTTGCCTAACCTTTCTTACCAGTTAACACCCCACTATTACCATTCAGCCCCTACGATCAGTTGGGGGCGAATGTACAGTTTGAACCTGTTGGACTCCCAACGCCCAATATGCTTCACTGCTTCCGCATCCATTCCATACCTGGCTGGCTCCGTTGCCGCCCCTGTCCTGAAGGAGTGAGACGAAAATTCCAAACCCAACCCCTTCATGCACCTCCTGAAAATTGCCACAAATTGAAATTTAGAAAGAGGAAAACCATCCCCATGTATAAAAAAGAACCCGAAACCGCCATCCTACTGGCCATAAACCTTGTACCGCTTTTACTGGACAAAATGGCAAACCCGGCAAGGCAAATACCTGTATCGTCTTTCCCCGTCCACCTTGGTCCGTCTTGGATCTGCGTAACAGCACCATAACCCTCTCCTCTGTGAAGCTCACATCCTGATACTGAATGCCCTCTTGAACCTTCTTCGAGGGGCTGACCAACTCGCTAATTCTAAACACCTGGAAAAAAGGCCAAAAAGGAAGCCACCCTGAACAATCCTGCCTCATAAACCGAGGAACAAACCCTTTCTAACTGATCCAGCATACCCCTTAGGACACCAAAAGACACTGGGCGACTGGCATCTTGGCACCCAACTGTCTTCCTGTACCCCTTCAGGGCCTGGCATACCCAGAAGTCCTTTGTGAGATCCAGAACCCCTTGCCATTTGAACAAAAATTGCCAGGCTTGACATTTTTTTTACTCAGCGAGGACCCAGAAACCCCATCCTCCATGTGTCTGGATATAAAATATAACAGTACCAACCTCACCTCGGGGCCAGCCGGGTCCTCCCCTATCTCGTGACAAAAGGAGAACCATTCTTCCCATACCTTACTGAATGCCGCCCACGTAGTCGCCGTTACTAACCTCCTGATCCATCCTGCGATTTTTCCAATGCAGTCTCCCACAACCAGTCGGGACAAGGTACTCCGTGTTGCTCCATGGCCGGCACCAACTCCCGGAACCTGTCCCACTGAAAGCAAGATAATGCATCAGCTATCACGTTCTCTACACCAGGCAAATGCACTGAATGAATAAAAACGTTTAATTGTAGGCAGTGCAACACCAAATGTATAACCGGTGGCGATGATGCAGATACTTTGTTGATAACCTGTACTACTCCCATGTTATCGCCGTGAAAACGCACTTTCAGATCCCTGAAAGAAGCGCCCCATAGGTCAACTGCCAGTGCCACCAGAAAAAATTCCAGCAGCACCAGATTTTTGGTAAACTCTGCCTCAATCCAGGACTGCGGCCACAGGCCCACACTCCACTGACCCTGGAAAAAAGCCCCAAATCCCGATGCGCCGGCAGCATCCGTGAACAACTCTAGATCAAAGTTGCTAACTGGGCCTGCCATTCCAGAACGCCCTCCCATTAAAGGATTCCAATAAGCGTCCACAACAACGATTGTAAGACCCGGAGCTGACGATTGTAAGACCCAGAGCTGTACTTTACGCATTCCTAACATCCCAGTTATTCCTTTAAGATCCTCCAGCTTGTCCTCTGGCAAACGGCACACCATAGCCTCCGAGTCCAAGACGATGCCCAAGAAAGTAATCACCTTCCTTGGCCCTTGAGTCTTCTCCGACGCCAATGGTATGCCAAATTGCTCCGCTATGTGTTCCAGCTTAGTCAGCAGCACCCCACAGATCTTGGAAGCCGGCGGACCCATGCAGAGGAAATCATCCAGGTAGTGGATGATAGAGTTCACTCCCACAATGTTCCTCACCACCCATTCCACGAAGGAGCTGAAAGTCTCGAAAAAGGCACAGGATATCGAGCATCCCATCAGCAAGCATTTGTCAATGAAGAACTCATCATTCCAATGACACCCCAATAGCCTAAAGCTTTCCGTATGAACCAGGTGCAAATGGAAAGCCGATTCAATATCAGTCTTAGCCATCAACGCCCCCCGCCCATACTGGTGAACCCAGCCTATCGCCACACTAAACGAGGTGTAGCTTACCGTACAATCCTCCGGCTTAATGGCATTGTTAACCGACCTCCCTTTTGGAAAGGACAGGTGGTGAATTAACCTAAATTTGTTGGGCTCCTTCTTTGGCACTACCACAATGGAGAAACCACCAAATTAGGAAATGGTGCGGTGGGGAACGGGCCGCCCATGCGCCACAATTCTACTTCCTTACGCAGTTTCGTTGAAACTACGTACGAATGTAACATGGCTGATTTTAAATTTTGCGACACCGCCTCCAACTTACCTGGAATCCTGAAACTTTCATCAAAACCTGTCTCTATCAACCACGCTGCTTTCTTATCTGGTTACCTAGAAAAGAATGGCCGCATCCTTGTCACTCTCACTGGGGCCCTCCCTCTTGTGCACAGCATCTCCGGTATGGCCCTTTCCCTGCTTGAAGCATTTGGACAGGGGTGTGTCCCCCCGCAACCCAAACACTCATGTTTGTACTGACATGAGCCACCAAACCGGCAGGATCCTTCATTGTATTGCCAACATGTCCCCTGGCCGATTGTGCAGGGGAAGAAGGTCCACCCCCCCCCTGAAAAAATTGACCCGGGGCCCTCGCCAATGTCACAAGCTGCATCCAGGGGCTGATATCCTTATGATCCCATCTCAGCGACGGCCGCACTGCCCTCTATTGCCAAAACTGCTCATCATATCGCAGCCATGCTGTGCCCCCCTGTAAACTCTATACGCTTCCCCCACCGAGTCCATGTAACAAAAAAGAGCAGAATAATGCTAGCGTTCTTATCTCCAATGACAATGGCCATGATTGAGAACGCTTGCAACCAGTTGGCAAAGTCCTAGGAATCAGCCTATACCTCCTTTTTTCTTCATCTTCTTTTTTGGAATCATCAGGCTTCACCCTGTCCAGATTAAACTTCTCCAATGGCAGTAGTGAAAGTATCTCCATATACTCCCCTTTCCATATCTTCTCAAGCACTTCCGGCTTCAGATGCGCCCCCAAAGGCCCCTTGAAACAAACATACACTTCACATTTAGCAAAATCCGCCAAAACGGATAATGTCTTGTTTGTTCACGGCATCGACTACCCCAGTGGCCTTGGGGGTAACCGGCTGTTCCGTCAACGTGTTCCCCCCAACCAGGGGCCCGGCTGATGTCGCTGCTTCCGACCGGAGCTGCTCCAGCATGCTCTCCACGTCCGTCATGGTGGAATTCTCTGCGTGTTCTGCTTGTCCCGTCAAAGGTGCCTTCCCCTACATTAACTAAGGCCCTACCCCCTGACTCCGTCGCCCAATCCTACCATCCCTTACAGTGACCTATCGCTGGTCCCCTGTCACAATGTCATGCCAGCCCTCCGCTAGTCGCTCCCCTCCTCCGCTTCCAGGCTTTTTTCTCTCTCTTTCATCATTTTATGAAAAGCTTTACAGCACAAGCATTTATTTGTATCTCTCTCTCACTCTCTCATTCTTTATCTCTCTCACTCTCTCTCTCTCTCTCTCATTATTTATTTATCTCTGTCTCTTTTTATCCTTTTTTTAAAACTCACATTGTCTTTGACTAATGTTTTTTTTCTTTATAGTCCATATCTCAATACATTGTTGTATGTAAATTTTTACAGCACAAGCAGACAAAATAAAGTATCTCTTTCTAAATACAATTACTGCATATGTGTTTTTGTTCTCTTGTATTCATCGTCCCATACATTATACACACCTCATGTGATGTAGGACATTTTCGACTCCAGAGGCTTAAAGATCTCGTTTAATTATGTAGAAAAAAAGAATGGTCAGTTACAGGACGTCCCATACCCTATGCACACCTCATTTGAAACATATTTTACTGTAGCATTTTGGAGATATGTCATATTACTCGACTTTGGAGGCCTATAACGATGTTGTTTCTAATAAGTAGAAAAAAATAATGGTCAGTTCTAGTGTACAGGACGTCCCATACACTATTCACAACTCATGTGAAACCATTTCACTGTAGCGTTTGAGATATGTCACGTTATTCAACTGAGGAGGTGCATAAATAACGAATTTCCATTAAGTAGAAAAAAAAAGAATGGTCAGTTCTAGTACGGGATGTCCCATACCCTATGCACACCTCATTTTAAACCATTTTACAATAGCGTTATGGAGATATGTCACGTTATTTGACTTTGGAGGCCTATAACAACCTCATTTCTAATAAGTAGAAAAAAAAAAGAATGGTCAGTTCTAGTAAAGGACGTCCCATACACTAAGCATACCTCATTTGAAACCATTTTACTGTATCTTTTTAGAAATATGTTACGTTATTCGACTTTGGAGGCCTATAATGACCTCATTTCTAATAAGTATGTAGCACTGACCCCCGAAGGAGCTGCTGGTTTTGTTGGGCTTGCCGTTACCTTCTTGACTTCGCCTCCGTCTAGGGGTTCCTGTGGTAGATGGTCCAAAGAAATGCAGAAACTGACACTGAATCTTCTTTTGGG
>NW_027507903.1:635759673-635764673 GCF_037356315.1 Lithobates pipiens
GACATCTGGCTCAACTACTTTAAGAACCTCTACAAAGATATTCCAGAGGAGGCTCTAACTGTAGAACAAAAAGACATCATCAAAAGACTAAATGATATGGAGGAAAAAATTAAGGACTTCCAGAACCCCCTAGATATATCGGTTACACCCCAAGAAATTAGAGAGAAGATCCAAACCCTGCAAACCAAAAAATGCAGTGGGATGGATGGAATCCCGCCAGAGATGATTAAACACGGCTCCTCAGATGTACACGCTGCAATATGCAAAGTGTTCAATCTGGTCCTGAGTGCTGGTTACTACCCTAAAGTATGGAACCAAGGCCTCATAACTCCCATCCATAAGAGTGGAGACCAGTACCATCCAGCCAACTACAGAGGGATATGTGTCAGCAGCACACTAGGAAAACGATTCAACAGTATCCTCAACAAACGGATCCTCAACTTCCTCACACAACACAATGTCCTCAGCAGAAGTCAGGCAGGGTTCATGCCAAATCATCGCACTACAGACCACATCTACACCCTGCACAGCCTCATCAAGAACCATGTCCACAATACAAAACAGGGAAAGATATTTGCCTGCTTTGTAGATTTTAAGAAGGCATTTGACTCCGTGTGGCACCCAGGCCTGTTCCTCAAATTATTGGAGAGTGGAATAGGAGGGAAAACATATGATGTTATTAAGAGTTCATACACTGAGGCCGCGTACACACGGGCGGACTGTTCACCCAACTTAGTTCGTCAGACAATCTGACAGACAGTCCGTTCAAAATTTGCATGAACGGACTTGACCACACACGATGAGCAGACAGTCCGCTGAAAGCGTGCGCGATGACGTGAACGGCACGTACGACGGGACGAGAAATTCGACGTCCAATACACTGCAATGCAACCTTCGCCGTGTAAATCCTTTCTGAGCATGCGCCAAACTTAGTCTGTCGAACTAGCCTACACACGAGCGGACTGTCCGCTGAAACCAAGTTTGGACGGACTATCTTACGGAAATTCCGTAAGACTTTGTTCGTCAGACTGTCCGCTGAAAAAGTCCGCTGAAGCCCACACACGAGCGGATTGTCCGCTGAAACACTGTTCAGCAGACTAAGTTGGGCGAACAGTCCGCCCATGTGTACGTGACCTAAGAACAGCTGCAGCGTAAAGGTGAATGGGAAAAGAACCGAACATTTCCGGCAGGCCCGAGGAGTCAGACAGGGCTGCTGCCTAAGTCCAACCCTCTTCAACATCTACATCAATGAACTGGCTGCAGCTCTAGAGTCCTCCCCAGCACCAGGACTGTGTCTACACGACACCGAGGTGAAGTTTCTGCTGTATGCGGATGACCTCCTACTTCTGTCATCAACGGAGAAAGGCCTACAAGACAGCCTGGAAGCGCTAGAGAAATACAGTGCCACATGGGCACTACCAATCAACTCAAGCAAAACAAAAATCATGGTGTTCCAAAAGAAAAATACAAAACAAACAAAGAGCCCTCCCTTTAAATTAAACAATTGCACTGTTGATGAAACTAACAGCTACACATACCTCGGCCTAGAAATTAACAAATCAGGAAGTTTTAAGCCAGCCATAGAGGCACTAAAAGACAAGGCACGCAGAGCCTACTATGCCATCAGGAGACAGCTGTACCACCTAAAACCACCAGTGAGAATCTGGCTGTCATGAAATGGTCCACCCGTTGGTGGCGCTGTTGATCTCTTGGATTGCAGTACCAGTGTCCACCAGCGGGTGTCTTCTAACACCCAGGGCCTGTAATAAGAGGACATACCTCCTGGTGGCACTATTGGATCCCTGGACTGTAGTACCAGCGCTCACCAACAGGTGTACTCCGGCAGTGTGGAGCAGACAGCACCTGCAGCGATCAGCTGTTACGTGAGGGTAATCAGTAGTCTTATAAATACCCAGCAAGCCCTAACATGCTTGTCTCAGTATCACACTCTCCATGTAACCTGAACCTTTGGACCTGAACCTTTGGACCTGAACCTTTGGACCTGAACCTTTGGACCTGAACCTTTGGACCTGAACCTTTGGACCTGAACCTTTGGACCTGAACCTTTGGACCTGGACCTTTGGACCTGGACCTTTGGACCTGGACCTTTGGACCTGAACCTTTGGACCTGAACCTTTGGACCTGAACCTTTGGACCTGAACCTTTGGACCTGAACCTTTGGACCTGAACCTTTGGCCTGGAACCTGAACCTGGACTTTGTATTTACCTGACCTGTCCCTTCCTGATTCTTAGCCCATCCTGGACCTGTCCCTCTTGTCTCCTGCTACCTTGTTCCCTGCTCTGCAGCCCATCCATCCGTCCTTACACTTCTACTGATTCCCCGGTGTTTGACCTCGGCCTGGCTTTCGTTGACGTCACTGGTAGTTCCCATTTATTGTGTGTGTGTGTGTGTGTGTGTGTGTGTATATATATATATATATATATATATATATATATATATATATATATATTACTTGTTGTGGTTGGTAGTGCACTGTTTGTTTTCATTTTCCTTTTTATTTATAATAAACACGTTATTTCATTCACATGCATTTGGGTTCCCTCTGTGCAGTCCACACAGTCTGGTCTAATCACTCCCTGACAGTATACTGAGACATCCCTGACCAGACGTGGCTGCATTGAGGAACCATCCTGACCTGTTAGTCTGCCAATATGGATTTCAATGAAATAATGTATTATTCTCTGCTGGCAAAAGAGGATGGTGAATATTGTCGCCAGCTTCTAAAAAGGTGGTCTAGTGACTGGCTGATGGAGACCATCCGATCAGCTCATTCCCTGGTGGATCAGGGCTACATGTCATTTGGGGATGTTCAGCCCTTAAAGCGGTTCTTCACCCTAAAGGGGAAGTTCCGCTAGTATTATCCCTCCCCCCCTCCGGTGCCACAATCGGCACCTTTCGGGGGGGAGGGGGGTGCAGTTACCTGGATAATCCAGGTATCTGCACCCACTTCCGGCCAGACCGCCGCATGGCTCCGCCCACCCCCACATGGCTCCGCCCCCATTGTGTTCTGGGAAACACACAGTTCCCAGAGACACAGCGGGGGACCATAAGAGAAGCGCAGCGCAACTCGCGCATGCGTAGTAGGGAACCGATTCCCTGACAGAGGATGGCGGCGGTGACTGCAGCGAGACGAGCGATCGCTCATTATCTGCCGCCGACATCGCTGGAACCTGGGACAGGTAAGTGTGATATTATTAAAAGTCAGCAGCTGCAATATTAGTAGCTGCTGGCTTTTAATATTTTTTTTTTAGGTGCAGCTCCTCTTTAATCCAATTATGTGCAGAGCTAGCCCTGACATGTAATTCCAAAGTAAGTGGTGATTTTTCTCCCCCCTTCAATTTGGGCCAAGTTGAATCTCTGGTATGGTTGTTAGAGGATGATCCAGCCTATTTCATGGAATGTTATTCCTCTTGTCCACAGCAGGTGTTGTCTGATTGCATCCATTCAGTGCAATCTCTGGTTAGTCAGGCTGTGTGTGAATCAGTGTTTGTTCAACCTGTGCTACAGGCATGGTCAGATCTCCTGCATTTAGCTAAGCCACAACCTTCCAGCCCTGTCATTAACCACCTGCCTTCCCAAGTATCTATCTCCCCATTGCCTATGGCAACCTCAGTTACAACCCAGTCTACTCCACTTCCTACCAAATACTACTATCCTGTCACAAAGTGTAGCACCTATCCTGCCTGCAACCCACCTGCCTCTTCTCCTCCACCTGTAACAGTCCCACAAACCCCTCCTCCTGCCACTGTTCCTTGGTCTTCCTTTTGCCCAGACACTTTCTTTTCTCACAGCCCTGCACCTACATACAAAGCTGCAGCGGCTAAGTCAAAAAAGAAACGAAAATTCTTTCCGACCCGCACAATCCTGCCAGTAACCCAACCCGCCTCCGCACCAACCAACCCGGTCCAGCCTGCATGCATGCCAGTTGTATTCGGTGGCCCACCTAAGCCTGTTGTTCCAGCTTGCCAGCCTGATGTCCCGGCTCGCCAGCCTGATGTCCCGGCTCGCCAGCCTGATGTCCCGGCTCGCCAGCCTGATGTCCCGGCTTGCCAGTTTGATGTCCCGGCTTGCCAGTTTGATGTCCCAGCTTGCCAGCCTGTCCCAGCTTGCCAGCCTGTCCCAGCTTGCCAGCCTGTTGTTCCAGCTTGCCAGCCTGATGTTCCAGCTTGCCAGCCTGATGTTCCAGCTTGCCAGCCTGTTGTTCCAGCTTGCCAGCCTGTTGTTCCAGCTTGTCAGCCTGTTGTTCCAGCTTGTCAGCCTGTTGTTCCAGCTTGCCAGCCTGTTGTTTCAGCTTGCCAGCCTGTTGTTTCAGCTTGCCAGCCTGTTGTTTCAGCTTGCCAGCCTGTTGTTTCAGCTTGCCAGCCTGTTGTTTCAGCTTGCCAGCCTGTTGTTTCAGCTTGCCAGCCTGTTGTTTCAGCTTGCCAGCCTGTTGTTTCAGTTTCCCAGCCTGTTGTTTCAGTTTCCCAGCCGGAAGTTCCAGTTTCCCAGCCGGAAGTTCCAGTTTCCCAGCCGGAAGTTCCAGTTTCCCAGCCGGAAGTTCCAGTTTCCCAGCCGGAAGTTCCAGTTTCCCAGCCGGAAGTTCCAGTTTCCCAGCCGGATGCTCCAGTTTCCCAGCCGGATGCTCCAGTTTCCCAGCCGGATGCTCCAGTTTCGGATGTTCCAGTTTCCCAGCCGATTGTTCCAGTTTCGGATGTTCCAGTTTCGGATGTTCCAGTTTCGGATGTTCCAGTTTCGGATGTTCCAGTTTCGGATGTTCCAGTTTCGGATGTTCCAGTTTCCCAGCCGGATGTTCCAGTTTCCCAGCCGGATGTTCCAGTTTCCCAGCCGGATGTTCCAGTTTCCCTGCCGGATGTTTCAGTTTCCCTGCCGGATGTTTCAGTTTCCCTGCCGGATGTTTCAGTTTCCCTGCCGGATGTTTCAGTTTCCCTGCCGGATGTTTCAGTTTCCCTGCCGGATGTCTCTGCTACCCAGTCTGCGG